>NC_142106.1:43085000-43252500 GCF_056152115.1 Neolamprologus brichardi | reverse complement strand
ATTCTTTTCCACCTTCGGTGACCTGGAGGCTAGTCGTCGTTCACTTGCTACTCTCTCTTTGTTTACATTCTCGATTCCTTTCCTGCCTCCTCTCCTCTTTTGCCATCTTAGCCCCTCCCACTTGTGATGCTAGTAAAGGAGGAGGAGGTAAGGACAAGACAGGAGTCAAAACAGGAACTGTCACTTTAAAGTGATGCCAGTTCAGTCTAATGTGGCACCATATTTTCTCCCTTTCTCTCTCAGATAAGCATCTCCACTGAAACATTTTTATGTTAAAAGGAACTTATCTTGTTCATTTGCAGCTTTGCATTTTTAGTCTTGAACTCTACTGCAGTTCTTTGGTGTGATGCGCAATTAAGAATTTATTATATTTACTTTTAACTCACCCTTGGACAGACCCTGAGTTCATTCATTGTGTCAAAGAAGCCTTTTTAGTGCCTTAAAGCCAGCTTTCTTCTGATTTGTCGCCCCTAATAAACAGACAGCTGTGGGCAGCATTTAGAGCAGCCTGAAAGCAGAACTTTTGGCTCATAAGGATCACGTTCGCGTATACTGGCCTCATTATTATCTGCGTTTGCAATGCTAAAACGATCTTTGACCAGCATAAGGCACATAAATGAGGAATAATATGACAAAAATGTGCAGATGTCACATTTTATCTAAGTATAATTGCAACAACCACAGCTTATGAATACAAAGGAACACTTTGTAGAGCCCTGTTCTCATCGTGTTCGCAATTCAGCTGTTTGTCACATATTGTATATACATCACAGGTCCCACAAAGGGCCTTTGTTCCTGCGCATCCTTGCCCATAGCTCCTCTACTGAGTCTTTTTTTTACCCAAAACTTACATTTTTAGGAACTACAAAATCCTTTGAGAGCGAGACACCGGTGAGATCAATTTCCGGGTCACAGACAGACAAGTTGGAACAGAACAGTGAAGTAAAAAGAGCTCTTTGAGCAGGATTTTATACGTATGCATGCACACGCACACACACACAGTTCTTGTGCATATTTTGTCAGCACTGTTTGACCTTCTTTAGCTTCCTTTGTAGCTTCACTAGATAAAAAAATGTGATTTACATGACGTTACATCGCTGATTAAAATCTGACTCTGTATCGCTGTATTGTGCTGATTGAACTGTTGCATTTTTTCCAGCGTGAGAAAAGCTTTTACATCCTGATAACACATAATAAATTCCCCCCATTCCCTGTATTAACACATCCCCTCCCTCATTTTAAATGGAAAAAAAATCCCCTTAATTCTATTAATTAAAACATAAGCGGTGATAGTGTTGGTGTATTGATGGGGTATTACCAAGTGGAGCTTTAACACATTCCACAGTTTCTTTTCTAACCAATCACGTCCAGTCTCTGAGTCAAATCACACTGATTTGTGTCTCAGGGGCTCCCATTTGATTTCATATACGCTCTTGATTGGATTACCATCACTTCTCCCCCCCCCCGCATCCGTCAGTCTCCGCTTCTCCAAACTGCACCCCCTCCCCACCCCCTCCAACGCTATTTCTCCAGCCCGAGCAGCAATTGCAGTTGACTGCAGTCGGTTGAGTCCATGCGCCGCAGCGGGGGTGTTAATGAATTCCAGCAGACTGCTAAATGAGGACTTATTAAAGTGCTGCCGCCTCATAGTTTGACATTTCAGAGCTTCTGGTGGAGTTTTAAATCGCTGCCTCTGCAAATGTCACTCGCTGACTCTCTGGAAGGGCTGACCATATGAATAGAAGCTAGTCTTGGCTATAGATTGTGTGAGAGAGTGCGAGTTTGTGTGGCTGTATATTCAGTGGGTCCGTATAGCACGCTCTTCCTTTTTTTTTAATTGCACATTTCTGTGTTTCCATCCTTCCAGCTACGTCAGATGGGACGCGTCAAGGCCTGGACAGCATGAAGGGTGGAGTGTGTGCCACGCAAGGCATGAAGGTGGTCCTAAAAGTGGGGCAGAGTAAGTCCTCTCAACTCTTGCTGCTTTCTCTCACACACATCCGCTCTACATGTGAGCTATCTCATGTGTGATGGACTCGCACACACACACACACACACACACACACACACACACACACACACACACAAATCACTTAACACACTGTGATATTAACAAGCATTAGCTCCACATCTCCCATCATCTCACATCTGTGCAGTACAGAGCAGCACACATTAGTGCGCCTTATCTTGCATGCAGCCTCTTCCACTTTTAAACTGTCTCTCTAATCTTCCTCTTCCTTACACACACACGTACCATATAATCTGCACACCACACACACACACCACACACACACACCGCACACACACACGTACCTTTCTTAATGCGTGTGTTCTTGCTGAGCATATTAGGTCTCGTTAAGTGGTAAGAACAGCGAAGAAGTGTGGGATCAGTCAGCTCTAATGAGCCCTGTTGACTCCCTTCTCACTCTGCCTTTTAACTGCTACTGACTCATGCTGGACACACACACTTAAACACACGCTGAAACTTAGACGCACACGCGCGCACGCACCAGTCTGCATAATCATCAGCTCACATGTGCACATTAAGTGGACACGGACACGCATGCACCTGAGATGTCCACGGCCGGGAAACGAACACACACACACACAGACACACACACGCACAGACACACACACGCACAGCAGTCCCGCCAGCTACAGCATGATAACAAAATGACTCCATTCTGCGTTAAAGCACACAGTCAGTGATTTTTAATGACTCGTAGCTGCACACACTTCTAATTTGTTTGGAAAATATTCACAGCTAATGACCCTCACACGGAGGTGTTTTTTTTTTAAGCAGCAAAGGGGGAAAAAAAGGCTAATTTAAGCATTTTCACTGGCCTGCACACTTCTACACATAATAGGCACCTGTCCTTCACACGACCCCCCTCACGTACACACGTACAAACACGACCAGCCATTTCTATTTCCTTGATCTATGCTGTGTTATCAGGACGTGTGTATTGTAGGTGCTCTTCAGCAAAGAGCCAAGTGGCGCTGTTGTGGCTCTATCAGCCCGTAACATCAGCATAGTCAGCTTGGCTCAATAGAAATACCACCACACACACACACACGTACACACACACACACACACTTTATTTCCCCTGGCTTTTTCACCACACAGGCGATGGAAAAGCTACCTTCCTTTTGACACACATACAAACCACAGCTCTGTGAAGAAGATGCACACACACCTTTTTCTTTGTTCTTCTTCATTTTCTTTTTAAATAATTGTAATAATTTTTTTATAATAATTTTCCCACTTCGCTCCTTTCCTCACTCAAACTACTCCCTGCAACACTCCTTGCCTCCTTTCCTTTCAAATTCCCCCTTTCCCCTGTCTTCACCGCCCCATTCCACTTTGCATGCCGGCCATCTCTCCTTATTTTCACTCTTTTCCTCTGTTTTCCTCATCTTATCTGCTGTGTGGCTGAAAGGTCACGTCTGTGTTGTTTGTCGTCTAAATAAGCGGCGTGCCGCCTCGTGGTGATCTCTGATGAGATATGGCGCTCTGCTCTGCTTCGAGGGACCCACACTTGCAAAAAACCACACATATACATCGAGCTGTCGCCTCGTATTTTATTCTTTATATATCTTGCTTGCTCTCCGAATCTGTCACATGCACACTTTCTCACACGCACACAGCTCGAACCTCCTTCTACGAGCCCCTGCTGACCAAACAGCAGTTTCTATTGATCCAGCCGGCACCACCCCGAACCTCTGTTTGGTTTATTGTCAAGAGGGAGCCGCCAGCCAATATCCTTACCCTTCTCTAAATGTCAGCACATATGGGTTGATGGCTGTGCTTGACCACTGTACAGGCAGGACTACTATAGTCAAAAGCAGGTTGCTATTTCCATCTTCAGTAAAGTAGATAGCTCTCATTATTGTATTTCCCAGTCCCAAAGCTATGACATCACTACAGCATTATTGGACGGTTGCGGTGTCATCCCAGAGCACATTAATGTTAATATTGAGACTGCGCATCAGAATTCATCACAAGTTCTTAGCAGATAGTGCAACACGTCTTGATATGAGTTTTACACCAGATGCCCTTCTTGACACAACCCCACTGGGAATTTGTGTCCCTGGGTGGAATTGAATTGAATTGAATTATCAGCCTTTTGCTCGTCAGTCAAATGTGTATACTTTGTGTGTTAGAGCGTGCTGGAAAGTAGACCCCCAGCTGAGAGACAATAGATACGGCAATGATTAAATCAGACACAGCACAAAAACATTAACTGGGGTGGGGGTGGGTTGCAAAGCAGCTTGCAGATGTAATTGTGAGTAAGCTAAAGAAGCTTCAATAGCAAGCCCTACATATGACAGCCAGCTAGGCGTGTAGAAGTGTATCAGCGGAGCTATCAGCTGATGGGGGCCGGCACTTAGATCAGCTGACCTGCTGGGATTGCAGCTGAGCTCGACTTTGTGGGGTGCCTGATTTAATGCCGCGCTTGATTAACTGTAAGTTTGCGGTCACTTTATGTTGCACGAAATCTTGAATTTAACAGCCCAGCGCAACTCTTGCAGCCCACTGTTGGACAGATGGCTCAGAAGCTAACAAAATTAGTATTTTCTGAACCATCTCTTTCAGCTTCGAGGAGTCGCACTTATACCCACAATGGCCGCATTAGCGTGTAGATGTGTGCGCACGCTTGTGCCCGTGTTTGCATGTGTCACATAAACTCACTTTAATGCCATCACCATTACTGAGGGCTTGCGAGACAGATGGCCTGATTTAGCGACTACAGATTACAAGCCGTTATGGCCTTGTGTAAATTCGCTCAGGCCAAAACAACAAACGACCTCTCTTTAGTTTCCCATTCAAACAAATGGAAAAGTGCTCATACGCAGCACGTCGAAGCCCAGTCAATATGTGCTCCCCTATAATGGGAAGGGAAGGGGGTCCTTTATTAAACCTCTTCTGTCTCTTATTTCTCTGGCTGGCTGTCTCTCTCTTTGCTAATGTCGCTTATTGGTTCCAAATCAGAGAGCTTTGGCTGTTGCAGAAGATGGAGGCTGTCTCGGTATTTCTGTAATTCCTCGCTTATTTTTCCTCCCAAGGCCCATATGGACTGCCTCCAAAGAAGGAGCCGGCAGCGGGACGCACCACCAGCAAAAACCCAGGTAAGCAGGAAATCAAATAGAGATAATCCACAGCAGATCCATCCACAAAATGGATGGAGGGAATAAGCAAAGACTGCTAGATAAAAAAGAAAAGCAGCAGGGAGAGGGGAGGGTGGAGGCGACAGATGGAGAATGTGCAGCGGTGACATCTGCGGATCTCTCTGTTTAATTCCATATTTCTCTCTCGCTCTCTCCTTCTCCCCCCTACTCTCTGTCCCTCTCCTCCTCGTCTCTGCACCCGGCCCTTCGAGCTAAGTGCTGCGGGCGGGGAACGGATGGCTAATAGCTACCTTGGGAGAAGGACAAGAAAAAGTGAGGGAGGAAGAAAGAGGCAAGAGGAGGAAGAGAGACAGAAGGAGAGAGAGCAGCGACGACATTTCAGAGTTATTATTGTCATTAGTTTGGGGGTGAGGGGGGTAGTGTGCGCCGTACTTCTGTCTAGAAAGAATGAGAGACGGAGTGAAGAGAGAAGAGGAGGCAGGGGAGTGATAGAACGGAGTGGGTAGAAATGGGAGGCTCATAAGGAGGAGAAAGAAAAGAATAATTGAAAAGCAAAGAGGGGAAGAGAACAAGGAGATGAAAATGGAGAGAGGCAAGATTCATGCTCCACCTCAAAGTTATTCAGTGAAGGGGAAAGAACACGATTCACTCTCAGCTGTGTTCATTTCTCCTTCTCTCTCTTTTTTTTCTTTTTTGGGCGAATTTGCGTACTATACCAGATGTGGGAATTGAACCATTCACACATTTCCCAATCACTTGTCCATACCTCACATAGGTGAGAACTGTATGTGTGAATCAGCAATAATAGTATGCATTGTTTGTGCTCGAATGAGAGCGGCGAAGCACGACGGCGAGGATGATTTAATCGCACACCTAAGAGGGATTTTACACATTTTTGACTTTCAGGCAAGGACATATTAACACGCACTTAACCGCGTATCTAAAAATGATTGTTATGACATTCGACACAGCAGTTATGCCAGAATTTCTAATCCTCGTGTGAATACACTCGAAATCATCTCAGCTAATAATTGGAATACTGTTGCTTATTCACAGTTTCTCATTGTGTTTGCGTGGCTCTCTTGGGATGTAAACAAATAGAAATACATTATTGGGATGTGAACAAGAAATGCTCTCTGAATAGATACGAAAGGATTTTTTTTTTTTTTCATGTCAACTCACTCGAATCAAAACCATCACTCATTACGGATGTCCGCTGAGGATAAACGTCTATAAATGGATTCCAAGTCAGAGAACAGGAGACTTAAAATCATTATTTTCTAGGTAGTTTGAAGAGGAACCAAATGAATCATGATTCTTGTTGATGCAAAGTGCTGAAATGTTCAAAAAAAAAAAAAAAATTTTGTATGTGAAAGTAGTAAGAGGACAACAGATTTAAAAAAAAATGCTAATTTTGAAATTGAAGCCGGCAACATGTTTGGAAAAAACAAGGCATAAAAAAACAGGAACAGTTGTGTAACAGTAAACACCTCATGGAGCATCTACCTTGAAAAAAAAAGGTCAGTATCATGGTTGGTGTGAAAACAACGATCTAGTTCAGTTATATTTATATAGCACCAAATCACAACAGCAGTCCACTGAGTGCTGATGCTACAATAATGCAGAGTAAAACCCAACAATCAGACGACCCCCTGTGTGTAAGCAATTGGCGACAGCGGGGAGGAAAAACTCCCTTTTAACAGGAAGAAACCTGTAGAGCCAGATTCAAGGAGAGGTAGCCATCTGCCATCACTGGTTGGAGGTGAGGGTGAGGAAGACAGGATAGAAGAGGGGTAAGACTATTTCTAGAGAGATTTAATCATGTGTGGTTTACAATATGAAAACATCCAGAGAGGTTTCTCGGTGCAAAGAACAATGTGGAACGATCATGCTTGTTAGGCATTTAGCGACAGACGAGGCATCGCTGCACCCACGAATGGGAGTTCAAGTACTGTACAAAGGGAAAAATACACCTTCTCTCAGCCTGAGCCCACTTAAGGTGGATTAAGGTGTTGAGAAACTGTGATCTGATCGCTCAAAGGGCGACCATTGTTTTTGACGTTGATGATGCCTTTAGGCTAAAGAGGAGCGCGTGTTATCAGATCCCTGATGATATGAGGAGAATTAGTGCAAATGGACGGGGTAACTTGCACATCTGTGTAGGCTCCGTCAGCTCTGAGCAACATCACCATTTTTTGATTTTGTTTTTTTTCACAACAAGGCCATCCCACATTCTGCTCATTGGAGTAAAAAAGTTAAATTTACCGAAAATAATTCGATGTCATGTGAGAATGGGAAACCCAGAGGATTCCCAGACTGTGAAATGATGTGGACAGTGTGGGGAACGTGCTCCTGTTTGACTTGTTGTAAATGTTTTACTGGCATCCAATTCACTATGAGCAATTTTTATTTTTTTAAATGAGATTAATCAGTTTCAGTATTTGATACGTTGCGCATTTCACCCCCAGTAACTCGGATAGGCTCCTCCCCCACAACCGTGAATTACACGAGTGGAAGATAATAGATGGATAGATGGCATTTTCATATAATATCATATTGTTTGACTGACTTGCAAAACAATATATTCTGTTTCTATTTACATTTAACACAGCATCCCAACTTTTTCTATTTTTATCAAATTTGTTTTGCAAAGCAGAGAGAAGCTGAGACTCACCCATTCCGGTTATTTGCACGAAATAAACAAAATACGAGTAAAAATTCAGATTATAGCTTTGCATTACAGTCCTAATGTGCACCCATCTAAGCCACTGATTACGACAAGGACATGATTTGAATTTCCGCTCCCGTTGCCAAGCCGCAAGCTTTCGCTTTTTCCTTTCACCTGCTTTTCTCTTTTTTTGCGACACCTCAAATTTCCTGATGTGATTCTATACGAAGGGCTCTGGCGCACATCCTCCAAGTACAAATGGATCGAAAGAGACAAATTAATTCTGTTTTTTTTAAAAAAAGAAGAGCATTTTATGTGGGGAGCAGCAATGAGATGCCATAATGCATGAGTTACCGCTGCTCTAGGAATTATGTAATTTTGTCACATCCTCTTGAATGTATTCATATAAAAGGTTTCTGATGGAAGCACGCGCTCATTCACACTTTATTTTGACAAAATGCCTGAAATTTGCATTTGTGCGTCAGCCCGGTGGAAACATAACTAATGTGGCGAGTGTTCGAAAACAGCTCCAAAAATATGTTAAAAAACCGAATATGAGACCAATTACTCCTCTCTGAAATGTGACAGCTGGCTCAGAAGCAAGGATGATACGACACCTTGACCCGTTCTTTCATTTCTGACCTGTTGCGTGTTTCTCTCCGAGGTGGAATCCGCTAATGATATGAAATAGATGGAAGCAAAAAAGGAAAATAAGGCCTCGGAGTCTGAACTTGTTTGATTTAGAAAAAAAAGAATTAACACAGAAGAAAGGAAGGAGACGTGCAAAAATATGGGGAGTGAGAGGTGCAGAAGGAGAGGTGAAGGAAGAGGATATAATAAGGAGAGCAGGTGAGAGGCGGCAGTCATAATGGAGACGGAGAATGAGGGATGTTGGGTTAATGGTGGGAGGAAGAAAAAGGAAGGAGGAGCAGGGAGTGTAATCGACTTCTGGCATTAGTGCTCTGCTCCCAGTCAGTCCAGCGCGGCAGGGGGTCTCGCAGCAGGGGGGAGGAAAAGGGATGAGGTGTGTTTGCTTGGATGTGTACGTCAGTATCGCTTGTGTGTGCGCCTTTGTGTGTGTTTGTGCTGCAAGGTGCTGAGCTCAGAGCAAGGTGGGTCATTACGGCTACAATAACCCGAAGATAGAAAGAACCACGGAGCGAGGGGAGGGCGAGGAAACGGAGGAGACGCCGGAGAGAGACAGACGGGGAGAACAGAGAGGGATGTGTGCCAAGAATAATGATAGACCAATCCAGAGGCCCTATATAGCAAAGACTCACATTACCTGCCTTAACCAGTTCGCAACTCACATACACATGCCCGGTGCCAAAGCAGTCCGTATCAGCCCTGTTTTTATAAATGCACACGCACACTCGCACACCTCCACACCATCATTCACCTGCTGAGTTCTGACCCGACCTCCCGCGGGCAAGGCAGCGAGCTCCGAGGCTGTGAAGATCTTAGGTTTCAGGCGAGACGCGGGGCAGACAGAGGGAGCAACGGGACCCGAGTGTGACAGACAGTTTGATAAACAGACAGACAGATAAAAAAGACAGACGGGCGGGCAGGGAGGCCAGCGGGCAGGCCGAGTGTGTGGTCTGGTGGTGGCAGCGGAGGGGGGAGGATCTCTTCATGTGGCTGGCTGTAATGCTAAGTAAATACAGTTGTTAAGGTTAGGGAAATAGAGTGTATTACCTTGATACACACTGCGGCTCAGCCAGGCTGTCCGCAAGAGTATATACTGCGCAGTACACTCGCACTCACTGCGGACATTCCTCGCTGCTTTATGGCGACTGCTGTCCACTCCATCACTTCAATAAAGAGACCACATATAAGCTTCTGTGAGAGTTGCTGCATTCCACTGGTTTATGCCTGCTAGTTTGGGCTCAACCATCGTCATTACTCATGCTATTGTGGTACAGAGCCATAAGGAATGGTATGTTTATTTAAAAGCTCGTGAAAACGCAAGTTGTGAGAGCAAGCCGTGTTTTTGCTCCGGTGCATTGGTCGTGATGAATTGTGCGACGCCGGGAGCAGCTTGTGCTACCGGAAGTAAAGATTGTTCTGTGATTCGTTTCAGGCGGCACGGGGAACTCCAGCCAGCCTCGGGGACCCTTCGGGGAAGAAGGCAGAGGTGAGAACGGGCCTCTCCAACCCTCCAACATCGCTCTCATCGCCGGCGCCGCGGGAGGCTCTGCCTTTCTCCTGCTGGTCACCGCCGTGATCTGCGTCGTGTGCTACAGGAGGCGGCACGCCAAGCACTCGGACACCCACCACCCTCCGCTGTCGCTGTCCTCCCTCACCAGCCCCAAACGGGGAGGCGGCGGGGGCATCACCAGCTCCAACAACAACGGCTCCGAGCCCAGCGACATCATCATCCCTCTGCGGACGTCAGACTCGGCCTACTGCCCGCACTACGAGAAGGTGAGCGGGGACTACGGACACCCTGTCTACATTGTCCAGGAGATGCCGCCTCAGAGCCCAGCCAACATCTACTACAAAGTATGAGGTGGCCTTTGCTCCGGCCAACTGGACGCACCCGCCTCCCTCCACCCATTACCGACCAATCCCTCCTCCCCACATCCCTGCTCCAAATGAAGCCACAGCAAAGCTTTCCATCACAGCTCCAACCCTGATCCCCTCAATACTGCCAGTATTGCCCCTCCGACCCCCCGACACCCCCAACTCACTACCCTGTGAGCCTGCACCCCTGGCCACAGTTGTGTTTCTAGCCGAGTAAGCCTCCCCACCCCATTCTCACACAACCAAGTGTGTGTAAAGGGCAATGTCGTAACCGTGCATAGCCTTTGTTAACAAGGCCCTCGCGAATAGGCAATAGGCTCTGAGTGCCCCCCCTTCTTGTTAACTCAGAGCTAAATGAGCCCCCCCACACATGCTGAATTGAAGAGTCCTCCCCTAAACGCCAGTGTGCATGTGCAGCACACACAGTTTTTTTTTTTTAAAGGGGTAGGGACCTGCCGTTGGGAAATGTAATGTTTTGAAGAAGTAAAAAGGAAAAAGGAGAACGCAAAGGACAAGAACAGCAAGAAAAACGACTCCCCTGACCCCCACTTAGCACCGCAGAACTCCATCAGCCAATCAGAGTCCGGCCCCTACCACTAACTCAATAATAGGATGCTAGTTTGTACGTGTTTGTTTCTCCTGAGAAAACGCTGGGGGAAGAGGGGGGCCTCGGACTCGCCCGATCAGCACCGTCCGAGCGGCGGTCACATGACCGAGCCAGGGCCTCTACGCAAGGTCTGACCAATCGGTGACTCTCAGAATCTTGTATATTTTAATAATGCGTGTGACTGTGAGAGCGAGCTACGAACTCGGTCAATAATCATGGCGGTGCTGCTGCTCCACATTAGACGTGTGCGTGCAGTTAGTGTGCTTCAAGTACGGCAAGTTTGCATATGCGCGCGTGGGGTTTAGTCCGTGTGCGTGTGCGTGTGCGTGTGCGTGCGCACGCTTTGTGCGAGGGTGACTGTGCGAATGCGTGCGTTCTTTAGACTTGTCTTAAATACCAAAACACAAAATAGTGAGCGAATATCAAAAAAAGTGAGATTTTTTATCGCTATTGACACTTATAGATTATATATATGAATATCCAGTAAATAATTTCTAGATGTTTTTTTTTTCCGTTTTCTATTGTTTTGTTTTACCCACTCTGTTTAAACTACACTTCTGTTGCTAGACATTTTTTTTTGTTTTTATCTATTTTTCTTTTTCACAACTTAGAATGACCTTGTTTACCCTCCACCCACCCCCACCTCCCCTTTGTATATTAATTTAATCCCTTTTTTTGTTTTTTGTTTAATTTTTCCGGTGAACAGAGGTCGTTTCTCTCTTCCTCTCTTCCCTCTCTCATTCACTCCCTCCCTCCTTCCTCCTCCTTTCCCTCCTTCCCTCTAGGGTCTCTGAACTCTGTGTATATTTTTATAGCTCCTTGTACTATGCCGTAGTTTTGAAGTTTAGACCTCGTTTGTGGAAGTGTTGAGGTAGAACCATCTATGAAAGTTTTTTCTTTTCCTTTCAAATGTTTTTTTTTTTTATTTTTTTCGGAAGTGAAAAGAAGTTAGGGGTGGGGATGGTGGGGAAGAAGAATAAAGGAAGAACAGGGGTGAGAGAGAGAGAGAGGAGAGCTGCCTGGGGTGGAGGAGAAAAGCGGCGTCTGAATGCAGAAGCTTAAAAAAAAAAAAAAGAAAGCTAGTGGGGAGGGAGGGAGGGAAAGACTGAAGGAATTGCACACTTAAGAAAAAGAGGCTGAGGGGAGAAGAGGACGGGAGAGGCAGGAGCGCGAGATGAAGGATCCCGAGGAAAGGAGGGATGGAAGAGTGGCCGGTGAAGCAGAGAAACCTCTTCTTTAAATGGAGAGTCTCCCGTATGGAGGTGACGGACCTACAGCCAAAAATGGATTTTTTTTGGAGGAGTTGAACTCTTAACCACGACAAAGAGAGATCTCATCACGCACACACCCCCACACACACAAACACACACACCTACTGTGACTCGCATTTTGGATTTGTTCCTCTTTTCCGCCAAAATTTGTGTTGAAATGCATCTCTGTGTATCACACACGCTCACGCGCACACACGCAAAAGAAAATCCCACTTCTCTCTGACACACTCTGACGCCCTCCCAACACAACCTAACGCAAATTTCACACCTTTTAATGACTGTCACAAATGCCTCTTGATTGCATTGAATGGCGTACATTGTCTCTCACACCCGCTTGCACTCCCAACACACACACTTGCACACACACACACACACACGCGCGCTCAACAAAAATGCTGATTACTTTCATATGACTCTGTGTTTCTGTGATTAAGACTGACCCAACGGACACGGGAGGGATGAACAGAGCGACTGTGTGTGTTTTCTCCTCCTCTGCTTTTAGATGCTCCCACGCTTTCACAAACACACACATACACACTCACACTGTCTCTCTCTCTCTCTCTCTCTCTCGCGCACAAACACACCAGTGCCCAGCACCTCGACCTCAGAGGGCAATAACATCGCTGTGTTCAGAGGTGCAATGTGTTCACATGTGCATACTAATAAAGCTATTTTGTGTTGCTCAAACATGCTTATGGCTTATGTGTAAACTGGATGGCAGTGGAGAGCTTTTTTCAAACACACACACACACACACATACACGCAAAGCCTCCAATGCTGTAGCCATGTTTTTCTGTGTGAAGCCAGTGTTTAATCTGGACCTTCTGACATTTCTCAGCCGTGTTTTTGTACCTGACGTCATACAATGAGATACGTTTCACGCTTAAGTGTCACACTCGTCTTAAACTGACTTTGTTGGGCACACGATGATGTTCGGATATGTTTCGTTTTTTCGTTTTTGTTTTTTTTTAACCCAGTGGAGGAGTTTGTATTTGACTGTATGAAAATTGATGACAAAGATGAAATGACTCAAGTTCTTCTTTTTGTACAACTGCCAACATGTGCTGTGTTTTTCTTTATGTACGCTGTTAAGTCGATGTCTGTTTAAAGTTGAAACATGCTCAGAATACCTAAAAGTATCCTCCAAGCCAAATGAAGTGTCTGTTACTCTCCCTTCAGCAGCTTCTGCGACTCATTGTTTTATTTTTTTTGTGTCCACGAGGGCGGGGCGGGGTGGGGGGGGGAAGTAAACTTTGCGGACTTTCACGCCGTCGACTCCGACGAGGAAGCCGCTGGCCTGTTTTCAGCCCGCTGCGCTCCCTCTCCCGCTCCCTCTCAGCAGAATGTCAAGTATCTCTTGGACTTTTTCCTTCTTCTCCTTTTTTTTTTTTTATTATTATTATTGTTTGGTTTTCATGTCGATGTTATTTCAAAGTTGTGTCTCTGGCTCTCACCGTTTGTGTTTGACTGGTCGACTCGACGTGTTGGCTTTTCTAGAAAAAAAAACCAGGAGATAAAAAAAAAACAACATGGACACAGCCGCCATTGGTTGTTTTGAAAAGAGAAAGAAGAAAACGCTGTTTCTATGGAACCGGGGTGAGAAGGGGGGGAAAATAATAATAATAATAATAATTAAAAAAAATAAGCAGCCACTGCTTAGCTCCCTCACCTCTCCGCTGGTGAAAGTGTACGTGTGTGTGTGTGTGTGTGTAAATGTGTGTGAGTATGTGTGTTTCTTTGTGCCAATAGCCAGCGAGCGGAGGCCACGGAGCAAAGGTGGCTCATATGTGACGTGTTGAGACTTTGTATTTGGGACACCTCCATGTGAGAAGGGGTTTTTTTTGTGTGTGCGTGTCCTCTCCTCCTCCTCTTCCTCTCTCCTCCTTTGCCCTCCTTGTCTTACTCATCACAGCGACCCCTGAGCCCCGCTCCCTTTTCTTCCACATTCCCCTCACCAACCCCCCCCCCCCCCCCCCCCCCTCTCCCCTACCGCCCCTCCAACACACCTCTAAAGAGAGGAAAAAACTAGTACATTCCTGGTTTGGAAAAAAAAAAGGTTGAATAAAAAAAACAAACAAAAATGTTTAAGCACCACTCTTTTTGTCCCGTTGTGTGATTCATTATTGTGTGAGGGTCTGGCTGAGAGCTTTTGTTCTGCCTGTGTGTGTGTGTGTGTGTGTGTGTGTGTGTGTGTGTGTGTGTGTGTGTGTGAGAGAGAGTGAGTTCCTGAGGCCTGCTAACCCTGCCTGTAATAGAAGGTCTGTCCCCTTATCTCTGCTCTGGGCTCGTCTCAGCAGGGGCTCCTTCACTGCCTCTGCTAATAACACACACACACGCGCACACACACGCGCACACACGTTCTCCCATCGGTGTTATCAACAAGTTATCAAACCCAGCTTCGTTAGTGTTGAGCGTTGCTTGGCAACCTATTGACAGAGCTGATTTCATTCTCCATCACCCCTCTCTATACCCCTCTTCCTCCTCCTCTATTTCCCCCTGGCTCCTTCTAGCCCCGTGGAACATTTCTATGGCAACCGTTAGCGTCTTTCTCTCTTGTACAAAATTCGCTTCATCCGGATGTGGGTTTGTGTCAGTGTGTGCGTTTTAAAGCCCCTACAGGGCTCGATGTGCCACCAGGGTGGCCTAAGTCTAGGTGACCAGGCAGCTGCCTTTGCACTTTGATCTGTGATGTGTGTGAGTAGATTACAAGCAATCCCCCCCCACACACACACAGACTGAGCCCACCTACACAAACACAACCTCACCGTCGCACACTGGCATTGATCCTGAAAGACACTTGTCATTGCCTCTGCCATGACAACCTGTCAGCGTAACTGAGGCCAAGTACAAAGAAGGTTTGGGAAGAAGTAAACATTCAGTCGGGGGCAATCTGCTAAGACTTCTTATCGATGGCACAGCTGCAGTCAGCACCGCATTTTGTCACTTTCACTTCGCTCCGTTCATATGCAGTCCAGCAGGTAGTAATCTTATAAACCTTGAGCATAACCTGCTTGGAAACGCAAATGGTGTTTACTGGAAGTGATAAACAGAATTTTGAAGTGTTTTCAAATGAGACCTGGTTCAGCAGTTTCAGGGTTTTTTTTCTTTGCTTTATTTAAATCCCAAAAAATCCCTGTCGTAGCACATTTTAGCAGTAAGTCAGTGTTTTAGTAGGCCGCACTGCATAATACCTGAACACTATGACAGAGGAATGATGCTCTTACAAATAACCTATGATGGGGATTTCACTTATGCTGATAAACCAAAGTGTTACAGTCACCTTAATAAGATTGCCAAGGTTCCTCTTAGACCAGAACAACTTAAAGGAGTGTCTAGCTTAACCTGCTGAGGGAGGCTGCTGCCATCAGTGATAGCCATAGTGTCTGCAACAATGTTCAGATACATGTCAAAGTAACATCCAGGACCCGACGATGATTACCCAATACACCAGACAAGAACCAGACAACCTTTTTAAACACAGGTTTGATCTACTTGTTAGGAAGAGCCAGCACCTGAGCTCAACTCAGAGCAATGCTGTCTAAAAGGCCACGGTAAGTGAATACACCAGTGTGAGGGTTTATCGAACCAATTTGTACTTGAAATCAATTACGGAACATACAAAACCTAACAAGAGAGACACAGTTGCTATTTTATCTACTGTAAGTGACCATAAGCAAGTTTAGTTCACTGTGGGGGGAATATAGCAGGGGCAGGAAAAACTCATGTTACTCTAGTTATTTGTTAAAAATGAGATTGAGTTCACACAAACAGAAATTTAAAAAAGATATATTTAGAGGATACTGTAGGGACACGCTGCTGTGTTTGAAGCGTCATAGCAAGGCTGTTACTTAGAGCTTAGACCACTTATATATACCACATGTAGCTCCATTACAGCTGTGCTGTTATGTTGCTATAGCCTTAAAATCAGAAATTATGCCGGTGGTTTAGTCGATTAGTTCCACATGTAGACTTCGTGGATGGTTAGTAGGTATTTCTCATCTGAAGGAACCGACCAGGAAATGGCTAACACTAAAGAACACAGCGGCTGCCAACATATTGCTAATTTTAATGCCAAACCAGTAGTAATAGCGCTCCGTGAATAGCTTACTGTTGTTGCTAATGCAGGGGAAACCAGCAGCAATATTCTCTTCAAAGAGGAACTAATGCTAATCTAATGGCTGTTAAGCTGTAATGAGTTTGCTCGCTTCTTTCCAGTCTGGTTTAAAGTAAGCCTGTTTAGACTATCGAGACTGCTATGGTCTCCTTATCATTACATGCTCATCATTACTCCTGCTAATCTGTTCTGCTCAATGCACACACAGATGAATATTAATGCCATGGAGGATGATAGCCGTGTGCGTGTGTCCTGCATGAACACACACAGACAGATGCAGACAGGCACCAAAAGTTCGAACGACTCAGGCGCGCGTGCAGAAACGGCGAACACGCGCAGTCTTGCGTGCTCTCCGTGTGTTGCCAAGTGAGACAGCTGAGCCTCCTCTTCGGCTCCGTGCAGGGAAGAAAAGCTGCAAGCGTCGCACACACAGAAACACACAAGCCTCCTTGCCTGGCACTTTATCACAGCAGCAGAAGGAAGGAAAGAGAAAAGAATCAGTTTTAAGTGAAATCAATAGAGAGATAATCCCCTAAATTAGATTTTGAAAAGCTTCGCTGCTGATGCACAACTTAAAACCCAAGGATTGGCCCACTTGACTTACCAACGAAACAATCCTCGAGTAAGACGCATTTACCATGGGAATGAGTGAAGGTCAAGGATAAGAGTAGAGTCGAAGAGAAGTGGGGATAGAGAAATACTTTAAATCAAAGGAATATACCGAGGAATCTGCATACCAAATCAGGGTAAAAAAAAAAAAAAGTGCTGTGATTACAATGTCACTGTGATTAATGTAGTGTAGCACCTTAGCACCCGGAGGAGGAGAGCTGCACAGAGTGCAGGGATGGCGTGCACCTGACAGACCCGAAATGTCACGTCATGATTAGAAAAGAGACGAAGGGTTAAAAGGTCAAGCTGTTTGATTGGATGCAAAAGCTTTTCTCTGTGTGGCCTGATCTGGAGGCGGATAGAAAGCTCCAGTGGAGAGTAATTAAACCTCAGCCGAAGAGGAATTATCAGTAGAAAATCCATGATTTTACAGTACTGATGCCAGCAGTTTCTCCTCAGTGCCTCGGGATTCCTCGCAGTGCCCCTCTCCCTCTCCCTCCTTCCACAGCTCTCTGTCTGACTCAGTCTCGCTCCCCTTTTGCCACCTGAATCCCACTCATCTTTTGTCCCCCCACCCCCCTCCGTCTGCCCCTACCTCCTCCTATCTTTCACTTTCTATAACATTCCCGGCGTCTCAGAGTGAGAAAAATGTTACAGTTAATAACAGGCCTGATGACAAGTGCAGCTGCAATCTGCAAATGCAGAGCTGATGGAAAGAATGAGAGAGGGAAACGGTTAGAAAATGGCTTGGTTGCACAGTGGGGGGACGTGTTGTACACATTATGTGTTTGGCTGGAGGATATAACAGCATTAATTTCAGATGATTAACTTGTTAATATTCCTGAGTGGATAAAGCCACTGCAGCCTTTGTTGTCGCAGACGAGCTGAAGTTTTGTAATGCCTCCGCTTGTCACGCAAACAGCTCCCCCGATGTCCCCCACCACCTCCGCTACAGACACACACCATTATGCATACACACAACCGAAGGCCGCAGGAAATAAAGTAGGTTGTGTTCAATTAAAAAAGCTTTGCCTCTAAATTTGATCCCCAGCTGCTTTAGAAGGATCCCATCATTATGTCTGAATACTTATTATTTTTCTCTCTCCATGCAAATTGTTTGAAGACAAGCGTAATCTTCTGTTCTGCAGAGTAATGGTATCAAAGTGACAGTTTGGTAAACATCTCGCATGAGCAGCAATTGTCCAGTTATAATTTGCGGGTACTCAGCATGGTATGCTTGTCAAGCTTAGTATTCCTTTGATGTGCACGAGGTAGTAGTAAGAAAGCTACGACAAGGATTGGATTACTTCCAAATTTTACTTTGAAAGAGTGAAAAAAATAAGAATGGCAACATTTGAAAAGCGTCCATACTACATCCATGAACTGCAAATCTCTGTGGCCTTTAGCTTTTCCTCCTGTCGGTATCTTACCGGTCAGAATCCCTAACGTATTTTCGGACCATAAGGCGAACCAGATTATAAAATGTATTAAGGCGAAACAAAACAGTCAGATAAGTCAGACTCCACTAATTCCTCTTGCTTCCTCCACTTCTGTACCATTGATTCATTAATGCTGAATTCTCTCACAACTGCTCTATTCCCATGTTGTTGCAGTATATTAATGACTAACCTTGTATTGTGGATGGATTATCTCAGTTGTTCTCCTGACTGAAGTTTGGTCCATTTACAGCATCCTGCATTTGTCTCTAACCATCAGGAATCCTCAGGTTAACTTTTATCGAGTGAAAAAAAGTTAGCATTCATCCTCCAGCTTCACTGTTTATGTTATGCTAACATAGCTGTATCGCTAGCAATCACGTAGCACAACATTATATACCAGCTAGCCAAACTTCAGTAACCCTACAAAAGTCACTGCTGTTTAGTTTTCTGTGTTCATTTATTTTGGAAATTATAGCAGAGCTGTACGTTTTAATTTTTTCAGAACTCTCTCAGTCAGAACATGCTATATCATGTTTAGGTGGAAACTAGCGAGCTAACTTTCTGCTAACGTCTAACTCTGTTAAATTTAATAAATTCTGTTTTCATGGATAGCTGGATGTTAAACTTAATTGTTACATCTGGTAAAGCAACAACGCTGATCATTTTATTAAAAATGAAAGAATTTAGACAGCTTTTTACTCTCAGTGATGCCGCAGTGTTCGTTTGACTTTGGAACCTGAAGCAGAGTTTAGACCCAGATTACTCCACGAGGCTCCTGACCAGTGTTGGTCAAGTTACTTGAAAAAAGTAATCAGTAACTAATTACTGATTACTTCCCCCAAAAAAGTAATCCTGTTACTTTACTGATTACTTATTTTCAAAAGTAATTAATTACTTAGTTACTTAGTTACTTTTTAAAAACACGATTTACAACCTGAATAGGTGATAAAGCGATAGATCTTTCAGCCCAATTCTACTTTTTCTTCATAATCCATCATACTAAATGTAATCAAATGGAAAAGCCTCTTTTTTTAAAACTTTTTTTATCAGTTTTAATCTTTTAACTTTATGCATCAAGCAAAAATTTAATTATATGCAACATTCACTGACTGGAATAAATTAGTTTAACATTTAAACCTGTTTTCTGCACATTCCGGCACATAAAATATATATATTTTTTGTGTTTACACTCACTCTTTCAAATAGATGCAAGTAAAACACAGCAGAAAATAAATAAAGTCAAAGACTAGCGGTCCTGTTGCTCTATTTTCACCTGTAAAGCAGGAGTGGGGTAGGCGGAGGTTTACCCTGGTGCAGGTGTGCTGCAGCGGTCAGTTGAAGAATCCGCGAGTTTCTCTGTGAATTTCCCATTACGCCATAGCGCACTCGGTGCTTGTTTAGGTTTTTTTTTTTCTGCTGTAAAAAGACGTTTTCTTCCCACGCACAACGGACGCTAATGTTTTTGTCACCTTTTATGGAATCAAATTCAAGTAAGGTCAGTACTTCCACGCTTTAAACGCTGCACGCTCATACTCTCTCCTGCACTCGATATATCATCCATTGTTAATCGGCGCACAGCTGTTGTCACGAACGTCGCACTCGCTTACATCACTGTCATGAGACATTCTTGCAAAAAAATCACGGTTTTAGTAACACAGTAACGCAGCGTTCCTACGGGAAAGTAACGGTAATCTAATTACCGTTTTTGCAATAGTAATCCCTTACTTTACTCGTTAAGTAATCAGATGCCCATCTCTGCTCCTGACTACAGTAGCCGTAAACAATCCATCATCCGAACATGCCTTCCCCCTCTTTTTTTGTCTTCACTAGGGAGGTGCACATCAATATAAGGACTCATGAATGCCAGCTGGAAATTGCTGGAAATAAATTGCTGAAGCTGTAGGAATGGACGTGAGGAAATCCACTAAAAATAAAAAATGTTTACCCCTGAAAAAAAACACGACAACAAAAAAAGTCCCAGCATTTTATCTGTTTCTACCGGCTGGCATTGAATATAAAACACAGGGACACAACCACAAGGTAATTAATACGTCACACACAACTATAAATGCCAGCAACGATGTTGGTCTCTTTCATAGCCTCTACAAAGTTCACTGCAGAAGTCTAGAAGAGGCTCAACAGTAGAAGAGTTGCTGGTCAACAGCACCAGCATCATTGTTAACTTGATTTGGCCCTTCCTGAAGCAACACATTTATCTGGGTTTGAGACAGACACTAAGAGTACACTGGCTTGTGAACCCCTGGTGGTTGGATTCAGCCCACTGTGGCTTTGTTAAACACTTCCTTTTGTCTACCTTCATAAAAAGCGTACGTTTTTGTTAAAATCCTTCTTTATAACTGTAATCTGTACTGAAAGCCTAATCAGCTTTGCACTCTCCAAAGTAACATTAAATTGCTGTTTTTTTTTTAATTTGATTGCAACAAATGATAGTAATTCACAATGCCCTATTTAAATGAGTTTCATATCTTTAAAAAGGAGATATTACTGATTGTGTTTTGATTCAACAAAGATACTGTAAAAGTGCCACACAAATGTGACTTAGAGGCTTTTATGCACATACACTCGCACAAGAACAGTACACCATTCTAGCAAAGCAACATACTGTAAGCAAATACATTCCACTCTTTCATCTAGACACTCAGAGCAGACAAACACCACAGAAACCGCATTCTCAAAGAAATTCCGATCTCGAAAAACAGACCTTTCCTACTGGTGAATCACGGCCAAAGTTTATTTCCTAAACACCTTTCCGTTGTTTCATCTTCTGCTTTCTATATTTCAGCAGTCTTATTCCTATATTTCAATTCAAATAAAACTACTGGCATTTGAAGTTCAGGGCAAAACTGAAGAAATGCCCTCGCAGTCTGACAAAGAAGCTGTGTTACTGGCATCAGGGTGGTCTTGTGGTCAGAGAGCCCCACAGCTGAAGGATTGAGAGCTCTTTGTTCACAAACATCTACCCTGGTGAAGTGTCCTCGAGCAAGACACTGGAACCTGGAGAGACTTAGAGCTTGTGCATGTAGGAAACTACACAAAATGACCAAATCTGAAGGTATATAGGTATTTGTATGAGTTGTGACAGCTGGTTTCTTTCACAGTGTTACATGACTATTGCACAATCCTATGAGCTGCTAGTTGGTCTAACAGCCTCACACACGGCTGCTGTTGTACTCTTTAAAAGGAGGAAAATTATAAGAAAGGACACAACGCCCAAGGTGCTGCCAGTCAAGTAATGATGAAACAATCACCCTGTGTTGAGCACAGTTAAGATTTAATGTACAAAAATAAACATTTGTATCGCTAGAGGGACGTTATCATAAAACAATGACTATAACTGGAGAGTATCTTATTAAAATAAAAGCCCTTTAAAGCTAACACAACTGACTGCTTTGCTGTCGTTCTTCCTCCACACCAATAATGTTATTTTACTGGCAGATTAATAATACAGTGGCCCTGAGAGTTCAAATGTATTGCAACTTATGAAAACACCAGCAAATAGAAAAGTGCCACAAAAGCACATAAAACAGCAATGGAAGCTCAAACAATAGTGCGGTGCTGGTGTTTTGCAGTAAACTTGACCTCTCAGGGCCTCCTTACAGAAAAATGCACTAATGTAAACTAAAGAAATACTACTTCACTTTAGTATAGAAATGCTACGTAACCCATAACCCATACACATGCCTTTCCCCGAGTCTGGTTCAACCGGAGGTTTCTTCCTGTCAAAGGGAGTTTTTCCTTCCCACTGCTGAATTGAATGAAAATGTGGGCAGTAAATATTCTAGGACTCAGTACAGGTCAACAAAAGTTGCACTTCCCTATTTTTGTGTATTTGTTCCCAAGAAGGTCCTGAGTTCAATTTCACCATCAGGCCGGGGTCTTTCTGTGTGGAGTTAGCATGTTCTCCCCGTGTTTGCGTGGGTTCCCTCCGGGTACTCCGGCTTCCTCCCACCATCCAAAGACATGCAGTTTATTGGAATAGGTTAACTGATTAATCCAAATTGCCCATAGGTGTGAATGCGCGAGTGAATGTGAGCACGAATGGTTGTCTGTCTCTGTGTGTTAGCCCTGCGACAGACTGGCAACCTGTCCAGGGTGTACCCCGCCTCTCGCCCTATGACAGCTGGGATAGGCTCCAGCAGCCACCGTGACCCTGAAAAGGAGAAGCGGAAGCGAATGGATGTTCCCAAAATGCCCAGCACCCATCTACACAAAGAATAAATGGCAACAAGAATCATAATTAATCGTTCATTTCACTGTAAGACCTACATCAGTGACAGCCTGAGAAGAAATGGAAAAAGGTTTTCCATCTTAGAATCTTTAATCAGATCAGAGCAAGCTCCAGTTATGTCGAGGCTTTAGGGTGTACGGGTGCCAGACTTGCTGGATTAGTCTTAACAGCTGAAGCACCCAATTTGCTCTTGCGATTGGTGATGAAGGGGGCTTTTTGGACGAGCTGTGCTCATCATCTAGGGTGTGTTTGTGCTACAACTTGCATAAATTTTGAAGACTGAGATGGAGAAAAAAAAGCCTTCAAGTACAGTTCAACCAAGTGAAGCAGAGAAAATATGCAGATAGCCCTCACAAAGCATTCTTGGTGATTCTGGATGTGAATCTTTACCAGCTGGGTTCAGCGTTCTGTAGCGCAAACTGACGTCTTCCTACAGAGGAGGAAGAAAAGACAGTTTCCCTACTTGGATCATTAGCTGACTCTGTAGTTACTCTATGTCAGTTTGAATATCTCTGGAATTTATTGGGAATGTGCTGGAACTTTACGCACTGCAAAGCCAAACTAATTAACTATGAAAGACTTACTGTGTTTTTGCAAGGGGGCAACAGGCAAGATACAGAACGGTTTTCATCACACCAATTTGTGCATGTCACACCTATTTTAAGTCTTTAATGCATCATCATTGCCGCGAGGAAGTGTGTGCATAACAAGATGAGAGGTTGCATGAAGAGCTGGGAAGTTTTTCATGTTAAGTTCAAAGTTTAGGACTAACCACAGGGAGGCGGATTTCTACCTGCACATTTCCACGATCAAATTGTGTCATGAGACCTTTCTCTAAATGATGCCTGGGCAGAGTTCAAAGCAAATCCTGTTCAAAGGAAATCTGATTTAATTTTCACTCAGTCAAGTCTAAATGTGATCATGCCAAAGTCATCCTGGTTAGCACCACACCCTTTGAGATGCTCAAGCAGGCGAGCTTTTGGATCCCTAAAGACACTTTTCAATCCATCAAGAAGGATTTCACACCACTTGTGCTGTGGCAGCCTCCCATTTGCTTTTGCAGGTAGCAGCAGTCAGTGAGAGTTGAATATTTTTTTGCAAAATATCTCTCTCCTCTCTCTCTCTGTCTTCACAGTTCTCTGACTCATTCCCTGATTTTGGAGCTTACAGTCTTTGGACACCAACTGTAATCCAGCGGCAGGTGTTTTGAAAGATGTTAAATCTAATATACTTTACTTCCAGCAACATCCCACTGGTTTTTTCGATATTAAAGATATCAATCATCCTCTGACACTTTGTGGCAATTTAAAGAAGGTTAATGTGACATTCTCGAATGACCGCAGTCACTATCAGTAGGAATACCACAATCCTGCCTTTTTGTGACTAAAAAACGCACATTCAAGAGTTTCTGATGAAAAGATCCCAGATGACAGCATCTAAATCTGAGAATTAAGAGGAGATTACTTTCCTTGAATCTTGGAAGAAACTTTTAGTTTGGTTAAGAACGTGTGTATATTGAAAGGCCTCGCTCACGGGTATGGATGTGATTCTTGACTAGCCACCGATGTGATGCACCTGGAGGAGACAGACAGAGCAGCAGTCAGGCTGCTGAGTCATAGTAAGAGGATCCCAAAGGAATGAATAGCTTGATTTGCTGTTTTAAAATTCTAGAACCATTTGAACACTAGGCTATCTAACCTTTCACCCATGACAAATTCTAAACAAAGAGCAGACTGGACAACTGCTACCGTCACCACAGGGGGAAAATCCAACCCCGTTCTCAAGGAAGAAGCAGGAACCATCACGAGGCAGTCTGTGGTCGAAACTTCCCAAAGCATCTCAGGTTTCACTGCAGAACTGGCAAGAAAACTTGTTTGGTCTCTTAATAAAACAGTCATGTGCAAAAGTCTTGACCTCATTTCTTGACCTCAAGTTTCATTTCTTTATATGTTGCTTGGAAAATGTAAAATAAGTGCAAAGACTTATTGAAACATGTTTACATAAATAGAAATACATCATATGAGGAAGGAATAGAGTTTGTACAGTTCTGATGAGTGAAAGTGGGTATTTGGTGTGACCACCTTGGTTCTTCAAGACGGTCTTATGAAACTTTCTTGTCGTTTCTTTAAGCAGTCTTCAGGAATGGTTCTCCAGGATTCTTGAAGGGCATTAAAAGCGCTTCTTTTCTTGTTGGTTTCCTTTTGTTCCATAATCTGTCAAGATGATCCCACACTAGTTCAATAATGTCAATCTGGAAACCTGAAAATCTGGAAGGGATTAAAGCAGTTCTGAAAGTCGTCCAACCCAGTATTGGTAAGGTGTACCTAATAATAGAATAGAATATAATAGAATAGAATAGAATAGCTCTTTATTGTTACAAAAACAATGAAAGGCAGTTTTAGCTTAAGTATTTACACAATAACGCAGACAAATTTATATTTACACAAGAAAGATATTTACATGTTATACCTGCATACATACGGATACGCCCATGCATACACACACACACATACATACATATATGCATGCATACATACGTACACACACATATTTCCACATACATGCTTACATATACATGCCATTTGAGGAACAGGTGCATTGTGAGGTCCAGTGTGATCAGTGATATTGCACATCGAGTGTGTGTGGGGGGTGATATTGCACATTGGGGGCTGCTGTTGCAACTATAAGAAATATTGGTATAATAAATACAGTTTAAAGAGGTAGGGATGTTGGTTGCATTAAAGTATACATAGAAATACAGTTTATAAATAAAGTGTAATGTCCATGGGTGTTGGCAGTGCAGTTATCCTCCAATCAGGGTTGAGGTAGGGCATATTTGACAGCCTGTGGGTAAAAACTTCTATTGAGTCTGTTTGTCTTTGGCCTGATGGACCTGTAGCGTTTACCAGAGGGAAGGAGGGGGGGAGGGTGCGAGGGGTCTTGATGATGATACTGGCTTTCTGCTGAAGTCTGCCAGTAAAATGTCTCTGAGGGGGGTTAGTGATGTGCCAATTGCCCGCTCTGCTGCACTCACCATCCGCTGCAGTTTCCTCTTGTCCTCCGCGGTGCAGCAGTTGAACCAAAGTGTGCAGCAGTAAGTCTGAAGGCTCTCGATGGTGGAGTGGTAGAGGTTTACTAGAGGCCTCTGGGGTAACTGGGCCTGACGCAGTTTCTTAAGAAAGTACAGCCTTTGTTGTGATTTCCCTACCTTTCCTGGGAAATGTTTGTGGACTAGGTAAGGTCGAAGATGTGGACTACAAGGAACTTAAAGCTTTCTACCCTTTCTACCTCCTCCCCACCAGTGTGGAGGGTAGAGTGCTCAGATCGCTTTGTTCTTCTGAAGTCGATTACCATCTCCTTGGTCTTGGCTGTGTTCAGCCTTGGCTGTGTTCAGCCAAGACCAATCTAATAACATTCCTCTTATATTTAGGTTCATATTTTGACATGACAGCTTCACAGTTACAGATTTGTTACATGATGTGAATCTTTCAGTCATGACAAAGAGATCAGGTGAATGTCCTTGTCATGTTCAAGAAACCAGTTTGAGATTATATGAGTTTTTTGATGTGGTGTGTGTTCCTGCTGGAGATGTGCACGCTGTGGCTATTTAGGCATCAACATGGACATCAGAGACTGGCAGTCAGTGGTCTTCTGTTGCTGTAGCGCATCTGTTTCCAGGTTTGACATGTTTTTATCACAGATGCTCTACTTTACACCTTGTTTGCCAATATTGGTTATTTGAGTTGCTGTTGCCTTCCTATCAGCTCTGTGCAGTCTGGCCTCTCTCCTCTAACCTCTTTCATAAATCAGGCTTTTTCTCCCAGAGAACCTCAGTGGATTTAATGTGTTGCGGTAGCTGAAAAAGTTAAAATATAACAATAATAAGTCCAGTTTGATTCTGGCAGTAAATCTTTGCTGTAAGTCAAATGGCTAAAGGTGTCTTTTACTGTCTACACCTGCAGCACGTTCAGTGTAGGTAACCAACAAAATAACAGGGTGAACTGTTACTTTTAAAATTGTGTTGTAGCTTCAGTTTTTGGACAGTTTTTAACTGAGCAAATTCTCATATGGCCTGCAACATCCAAAAAATACAAACCACAAAAAATATAACTTTACACTAATGAATGTCAATATGAATAACTGAGTCTTTTTTTAAATATGAAACTATGCATGTTATAGATCTCAATGGACAGACATCCATCCTATTCCAAAGACAGGTGACCATCAAAACGAACCAATTACTAATGCATTTGTGCAGTATTAATCTTTTCTTCATGCTAAACAATTTGCAACAGAATAGAAATGGATCTACTTGATATCCACAAATATGAACATGTGTTTATTCATAATTATGCGTGAATATTA
The DNA here is from genome assembly GCF_056152115.1 of Neolamprologus brichardi. NCBI lineage: Eukaryota > Metazoa > Chordata > Actinopteri > Cichliformes > Cichlidae > Neolamprologus > Neolamprologus brichardi. The sequence continues at coordinate 43,225,525 of NC_142106.1, read as the reverse complement.
ATCTTTTCTTCATTCACTGATGTAGGTATTCACTCTTATGGTAAGCATTACACTCTGATGATTGTAAAAGAGACAGAATTTGATCACCAGTGACCACCAAAGATTTCGGTTAGTTCAGAAGTTGATACAATGCTCACCAAATTGAAACACAAATGTCTTTTTGTTGGAACAATGACTCTGTGCTGACAAACAGCCTATTGTAAAATCTGCCATGTTTACCGAATCCAGAGTCTGTATATGTGTCATGTTTCAATTAAGCCATCCAATGTGTGGCCCTTTATCGCGGGTGTCTTTGTCGAAGGACCACACACACACGTCGCAAAAAAAAGATCAAATAAATGTTAAAAGAATAAATAAATAAGAGAAGAGTGTCTGCTACTGCTCTCATGCCCGGTGTAGCCAGTGTCATTCATTATAGTGACATTATAGTGTAACTTGTGTTACATGTTCATGCATGTATAGGATGCAGTATTTTCTTCTAAGAAATTGAATTCAGTTTGTCCTGGTGAGCTGTAACCCTGTGACAGAAAATGTGTATGCACCATGTGAGGATATGTGTGTGTTTGGAGGGGTTTCTATTTGCAGCACGTCAAAATATTTGCTGTAGAAGAAAATGCATCGGTGCAAGTTACACCATGGTGGTTTCCTGTTGAAGCTCCTGACCATTTTCCGGTGGTCGGCCAAACCTTTGGAAAAAATCTTCCCACCTCTCCGTATTTATCCGCTCGAGTTGCAATCAGACAGAAATCTCCATCTCATCTTATCAGAAGCAGATGACAAGGCTGCTATCTGTTCTTCAACAAAAAGGCCAGTATTATCAGACGCATATAAAACACACACCCAGAAGTGGAGGATTTCGTCCGGTGGCCAAGAGCAGATCCAGCATGTTGGTCATCATAAATACAAAGAAGGCTCCTTTCTGGTAAATGGCTGTAACCAACCGTTTGTGTTTACATCTGCTGCAGCCAAAGAGAGTAAACAGAGTGTGAGAAAGAAGTACAACAACTGCTATTCCAAACGGTGTAAGACAAGCCAAAACAACGAGCCATCGCCCCCCCTCCTCAAACCCTGACTAAACCATCAAAATACCCCCCGCACCCCAAACTCGAACTCCCTCTGCCCACTGCAGAAAGGGAGGCAAGTGAATGAGTCACCCGCCTCCCTCTCCATCTCTCCCCCTTTCTCCCTCCCCCCATCTCTTTATTGAGGCAGCTGCACCCTTTGACCTTTACGCCTGTGGAATGTGTGTGCGTGGACCAGCGGCTGTGAGGGTCGATGGTGAAGGGGGGGAGTAAAAGGGTGAAGGCGGGCGGGGAGGAGAGGAGGGGCCGGAGTTGGTGAATTTAAGAGATGGAGGGAGAGGGGAGGAGGGGAGAAGTCGCTTTTTCTCCCTACTACAAAAGCTGTCAGGGGGAACAATAAGCATGGAGAATGGTGTGTGTCCAGGGAGGCACTGAGCCGTGTTAGTGTGTGAACCGGGCAGAGAGAGGGCATAAGAAAGAGGGAGATAGAGAGGAAGATGGAAGAAGGGGAAGACAAATGATAGAAATTGAAATTGCACAAGGGGAGCATGGAGGGGAAGGGAATACGATGAGGGATGGAAAGACACGCGGGGGTGAAAGAGTCTGGGAGCGAGAACGATGGGAGAGAGCGACACAAGAGTGGAGAGGGGTATTTGTTTTGTCTACCAGCGCGCTTAAATACTGAACTTCCGTTGCCAAAGGAAACAGAACACAAGGCCCAGTACTGGGACATGTGTGTGCATTTCAGTGTGTGTGTGGTCAGCATACCAAAGGGCCCCTGCTCTGCCTCACTGTACCAATGACATCTTATGGTTAGCGCTTTACATTCACCGAGGCCTCATTAAGTTTATCTCAGCGAGTGTGTCATCGTGCATGCGTGCTCTGCATTCAAACCGCTCACATTTCAGACTACACACCGTGCAGCTGGCTGCAGACAAAGGTGTTCGCCGTGCTTTGTTTCAAAGATGCGGGTGTACGTGAGTGCGTGTGAGTGTTTGAACAGTTGCAGGGGCGGAAGAGAGCGGGGGTGTGGGTAGTTGAGTGGAGATTTTGAATGTGTTGTGTGTGTGTGGATCGGGTGGTGGTGGTGGTGGTGGGAGTTCCATGATAGGGTGTTTTGCTTTGAAAGCAAACTAGGGGGATGGTGAGCCCCCACCACTGCTAACACACACACACACACAGTAAAAGTATTGATTTTCTCGCTGGTGTGTGAGGTGTGGTAAGTGGTCGGTAATAGCAGGAGAAGAGTGTTGTGAAGTGGTGCAGGTTAAGAAGTTTGGCTGCTGGGTAGACTTTTTATCTCTGGGTTGGGGGCAGCGTTGATGGGATGAGATGGGTGGGGGTCAAAAAACACTCCAATGTCTCTAAATGGAGAAGAGAGGTGTGAAAATCACTAAAACCACTGAAATAAAGCATCTACAAAGGCACCGTTTATTATACACACACACAAACACACACACAGACAAAGTGCATGTATGACTGATGCTGGAAAAACAGAGAATTTCATGCGTGTATTGTTAACCCTCACTTTGAGTAATCTGCATGCTCATATTCTACACACACACTTGTGCGTGTAGTCCAGATGGATATACATACATTCAGACATGCAGAAAATTATGCACCAACACGCACAAGCACACTTGTAAACTAATACATGCCTCCACAAAGTACTTATGCATACTTTAGCTCAAAACGCACACGCAAGTACACTTGGATGAGTGTGAACACACGGGCATACACTTAAGTAAAAATGCACACATGCAAAATATTATGATGTTGTGCAATGAAACGCATTATGCAAACCTGAGCACGTTATACAGACACTTAAAAACTTACATAATTACGTAGACCTACAAATGCTGTCTACACACAGACATTTGTGGATAAATTAAAACATGGTGGCAAAGTGTGCCCAAACGTAAACATTCGATGTGCAAGATGTTCTAGGCCAGGGGTGGGCAATCTCAGTCCACGAGGGCCGGTGTCCCTGCAGGTTTTAGATGTGTCCTCGAACCAACACAGCTGATTTAAATGGCTAAATTAGCTCCTCAACATGTCTTGAAGTTCTCCAGAGGTCTGGTAATGAACTTATCATTTGATACAGGTGTGTTGACCCAGGGTGAGATCTAAAACCTGCAGGATACCGGCACTCGAGGCCTGGAGTTGCCTACCCCTGTTTCACACACTTGGGATGGATTTTAAAGTGAGACATACTCCACATACCTTTTTGATTCAATAAAGATGTGACTGAAGCGCACACGTTTAGATGAAAGTTTAGATGAAACTGTTTAGGAATTACAGCCATTTTTATGCACAGTTCTTCACTTTCTGAGGGTCCAAAGTAACAGACAAACTAACAAGATTTTAAATGTAATAACTTTAGAAAATCCTTTGCAGTCACTAACTGAAGTGTGGATGCTATGGACATCACCAAAAAGCTGTTTCCTTTCTTCAGTTTCTGTTTAGAAGAATATCCATATCTCTTTGCTTTGAGAAACTCCGTATTTTGTATGTTTTCCACTGTCCAATCAGTTTTTCCAAGTCTGGCTGAATCTGAGCAGCGACCATAGCCCGATACACTTCAGAAGCCTTCCTGCTGCTTCTATCAGCAGTCACATTATCAATAAACACTAGCATCCTGGTTCCACTGGCGACCACACATGCCCATGCCATAACACTGCCAACTGACAGACAATGTTTGACAGCTCCAGACCATGAGCGGTTCTGCTCCTTCTTCATACTTCTCTCTTCTCATTCTGGTACAAGTTAATCTTGGTTTCATCTGTCTGTCTCGTCTGATATCATCAGAACTGTGGGGATTCTTTTATGTGTTGTTTTAGCATTTGCACATTGCTTTAAACTTTGTATCTCCATTCATGAAGGGATCTCTTCACTGTAAAATAAATTTTTACTCCATGTCAAATGTCATGAAATTGCTTTTCTTTGCTTGCCTTTAATTATTGCTTAGATTGTCAGCCTATTCATTTTTATATGCATGAATGTACCAGATTTGGCCTCACCTGGCTATGAAACTAGTTACCAGTCAGCTGTCCTGTAATTGTGAACATATAGTCCACAGTTACTGCAATACTTGAATCTGGAATCGTCTTGAATTAGCGCTGAAAGTCTGCACTTCAATTACATTTTCATGGTTTCATTTAAAATCCATTATGGTGGTGGAGGAAAAACAAACAGACAAACAAACAAACAGGCCAAAGAAATGATGGACCTAACTGTATATGCCTTAATCACGTGTAGAGTTCCTGAACTACCTAGCTAGCTGGCTAGTAAGATTGTCGCTAGCTAGCTAGTTAGCTAACTATCTAATGACTAATTTGGGTTCCAGAGTGTCATTATTCATTGATTAGCTAAATCTGCTAACACTTTGGCAAGAAGAACTCAACATAATATTCTTTAAAAATATAAAATCATATGAGGAAAGCAAGCATAAGGTATTTAAGATGAATTTTAAACCTTAGCCTCACTTGTGAAATAACAGCTTCTTTTTTAAATCAACTCTGAAGATATAGAAACAGTAACAGTAATAAGTTGCTCATGCTACATCTGCTGTGTGGAAAAATTCATGAGCTTGAAGTTTCTTATACTTTCCAAGCAGCATATAGTAGTATGGAACGATTTTGCTACAGTAAGTTGTTTAATATTTCATGGCAATAAGCCAGATAAACAGAAATGCTTTGTAATCTATGCAGCATGTGTGTGATGCGAGTGGCTACCTCAAAAGACGGAGCTGTAAAAGCTGCGCCGCTTTCAGTTATTTTGCTTAACAAATTTGCTTTTGTATGTTTTGTTTCAGAGTCAAACCTGACTATTCAAATAAATGAGGGGCTGCACTTTTTATTCAGAGGCCAGTGCTGGTTTGAACACCGTCTAATGGTGTTTCCTGTGTTGCTGCGTCGAGACGCTGCGATTGCCATTATGGATATACAAAACGAGCAATCACGGAGACAGTTGGAGGCGAAGGAAACCATAAGTGCCTAATCACGTCTGCGAAATTTTACAGCTGCACGGATCTTCAGAAAGCTTCAGTCGCCCTAAAATGTGCACAGTGTGGAGAGCGTTTTAGGAAACAGCACTGTTTCAGGAGCTGGAAAATGTCAAGTGAGTGCGTATGGAAGGCCTCATTCAACGGACCTGTTAAATGCAGGCTGTGATGTAAGGGCGCACGGAGGAATAACATCCTTCAGACTTGTGAAGTTCTCTGATGCTTCTGTGCTTGTTTGCTGACACGCTCCAGCTCCGTGTTTGTGTTTTTTCCTCTGATGAAACAGGTGGTCTCCGTGTAGATCCCGCAGACCGCTCCTCCCTGCTTTACACACAGGCTCCTGCTCCCCATAGGTTTTCTCCAGAATAGCTATAAGAAGGCTTTTCCTCCCCAATGCTTTGACGGCATTCCCCCCCACCCCATTCCTCTTTCTGCTGTCCCTTCAAAAGCCACCCCCAATTACACACAACAGCTGCCAGTGTCCTTTGGAGGAAAAATGATGCGTGTCCAACAAAACTGATCTCTTTCTCCTCCTCTTTCACCTCCTCCTGTACCTCCTCTCCTCTATCAACCAGTTAACCTCCTCCCCCCCCCCCCCCCCCCCCCACACACACACACACACACACACACACACACACTGCTCTGCCCAGTTCGGTCCCCCTTGCACCTGAAGCATGTACCACATTACATTCAGACAGGCAGCCAGAGAGCAGTGATGATGGCAGATTTCCTGTCTACCAGGCGTGCACATGTGAAAGCCCCGGGTTGCCTTTAGTACCTCGCCTGACAGATACGCTGTTGCCGCTGTGGCGCACCAAAGCGCAGACTGTCTCTCACTCACGTGCACACAGACCAGCAGACATGACTGGGCCACGTCGACCGAATCACCAGGTGAAGGTGACAAACCCTAGCACTGAACAACTGGGCGAGCGGCTGATTTTACTTGCCTGCTTGAGCTCTGAAAGAGTGAAACATGCTCTTTATGAAAGCCGTACAGACGCAGTGCTACAGAGGAAGGGAAACACATCCATCAAGTGTACCTATAGTAACGAAGTCTCAAAGCTCCTCGCCGGGCTCGAGGTCCAATCGGAGACCGAAAGTTAAGTGAGTGTGTGTATGTGTGTGTACTTTTGTTGTATTCACCTAAGTGTTTAAAGGGTTTGTTAAGGGTCTTGTTTTATTTTGTCCTCTGCGGCAGTGCGATAGAGGGAATTTCATTATGCAAATCTATGTCTCTCTGCTGATGAGCATGCCCTCAGGCTTCTGTTTCACACACAATGGCACTTACTCACACTCACACACACACAAACACTCTGTCTCACACCCTTTTGCATGTAAATACTCTCATCTATGCAGACTGTGTGTATTTTCACCCATGCACACACACACACAAACGCACACACACACACACACATGCTAAGACACACATGGAAACATGCGTGACCGTGCCACACAGACACAGTCAAGCATATCATGTCTGAGACTGGAGGCGCAGCGGGTGAGTGTGTGTGTGTGTGTGTGTGGTGAGGCTAAAAGGGGATGCTTAAGGTTACAGCAGTTTCAGGGTTTATGTGACTGTGTCTGATACCTTAACACACAGACACACACATGCGCACCCTCTTGGAGACGTGCACAACTGCACTGCATTTACAGTGACACATGCAAAAATACTAAACAACACTCCCACGGAAAAATACAACAAACACACATTGAAGTACACCTTAGCATGCACACATATACACACACACACACCAACAAATACATGTGTGTACACGGAAGGTCAAATTACACACAGACACACACACACACACACACACACACACACACACACACGCACACACACACACACAAAGGAGACCCCTACCCCATGTGGATGTGACCCGATGACCCTGCTGTCACACACAGTGCCCATCTGCCACAGAGAGGCACAGAGGGAGGGGACAGGGTGGGGAGAGAGGTTGTCTTGAGGGAGGGGGAGGTTGGATTTTGGAGGGGGGGAGGCAGGGATGTGAGGAAATGAAATGGGGGTGTGTTGAAGCACAGGAGAAACCTGGAACAGAGAGAGAGGGAAAGAAAGAAACAGTCTTCACGGTAAATTTTCAGTTCACTTTTGCACAGATGTGCTGTTTGAAGCCCCGAGAAGTTTTAGTGGGTTTGACCCTTCTCTCTTCTTTGTGTGTGTGTGTGGAACCCCGGCACCCCTCTTTTTTCTCTCTCTTAACATTACAACGCACAGACACAATCACCTCAGAATATTCCTGTTGCCTGGGGACGGTATATCCAAAACCTCCTGCCTGCTTGTCTCTTTTAAAGCGGAGCTGTCTCAGGCCTCCTATGGTAAATAAAGAAACTAAAGGGAGCAGACTGACTACTGAGTACTGCTGACTGACTGAATGTAGAACAGATGAGGAGCAGAGAGGCAACAAAGACATCACAAAGAGGCACAGGATGGCTGATGGGGGGAGTTCAAAATATATGGAAAAAGTGCACCTGTACTTGTGGTGTGGGATTAGAACGGCTTAATTCTCCAAGCTTATGAAAACTGAACAAACAGTTCTTATGCGTTTAATGTGAAAAGAATGCTCTGACTCTTAGTTAGAGATATGAGGTTGATAGAGTGGAAACTTGTAAATATTAATAGAGAAATCTGTTCCAGTCAAAAGGAAATTTGGATTATTGGAAGTTTTATGGAAACTTTCGGGCGCGCACGCGCAGCTCGCAAATGAACACCAAGACAGAGTCGATGGGTCTGTTAGGCAGATATATCGTCCGCAGTTACATCGAGCCGTTACTGCTTTTTTATTACATATCATATATTGGCATCCACTGCCAATATGATGGCAGTTCCACTCTGACCACAGCTGCCTGAAAACAGCCTGTAAAACCTGCAATAAAGTTTTATTTTCTGCGCAGGCTATGTTTCATTATTTTACTGTTCAGTTATAGTTTTTGTGAATTAATTCTTTTGCATTAAATGCCAGCTATAACCATGCAAAATACTGGGCAGTAACATCTTTGGTCTCAAAGTGCCAGCTTTTGAAATTCATGCAGAATCAGGTTTAGAGATGAAGGAAAATAGATCAGAGGCTCGCAATAAAAAATGAGAGGGAGAAGAAGGGGAAAAAAAAAGTTGGATAAGGCACACAAACCATCCTTGTGGAAGAAAAGAGGGAGGAGGGAAGGCAGTTTGTGGAACAGGAGAGCGGGGGGGTGCAGAGGATATCCAGAGGGGACCAACTGTAGTGGTGTCAGACGGGGGGTTCTGCCAGCGCACATCCTGCCAACGCACCAGGAGCCAGACACACACACACCCTCAGGCCTGGCCTTAAGTGTGTGAACAGCCCTGCCAACTGTATTCTCACCACCTCCACCACTCATCAAACCACAGTACCCCCGCAACCCCCGAAGACCCAATCTGGAATCGGTCTACAGCGACAACCCCGATGCCAACTTTGCCCTGCTGCCGCCCTCCCCCTCGATTATTTTAGCGTGTCAGAGACACGGGATGACTGAGCTCTCGACACAAAGACTGAGCGCACATCACAGCGCTCAGAGGTTTAAAAACATTTGGAAGCCGTGAACTGTTTGAGAATATTTGTATTCTTCTGAAACACTGGCGCAAAATCAATCTGGATGTTGTATAATGCTGGGAGCAGGAAGCGGAGAAGCAAGCAAGAGATTGTTTTCCATGAGCAAGCATTAGCTCGGAGAACCTTTGTGTACACACCTGCAATTCTTTCACTCCCAAAGGTGAAGTGGTGGATTCAGCAGACACATGTACCATTTGCAGCTGATGTCGGGGATTTTTTTTTTATTCCGCTCTCAACCTTTGCTGCGTGCCATCTTCCTCTCATGTTTTCTGCTTTGTGTCAAATGCATGCTGTCTTGGAAGAAGTACTTCAAAAGCACATTGTTAGAAATCCCTTAATACAACTGTAAATATATCTTTAGCCCAACCCCCCTAGCTCCAAGTGACACTTACCCCTAACCGTCTTAATTCCCTAACCACGTTTATGTAAATTCCATTTGTGTGTAGTATGTGCACATAATAGATGCTGCTATCACGCATGGGCCAGACATGCCATACAGATTTCTCTATTAGAGGGAGGCTGATAAAGCTTATATAGAGTCTGGAGATAGGAGAATTTTGAATTGTTGTGTTTATATAGTAGAAGATGAATTTAAGTTGGAAATAATAATAATAATAATAAAAAAATCCCTAATTAAAAAAAAAAAACAAAACAAATTTTTCCATGGTTATCAAATAACTTTTCAAAGATTTCTCCACTAGTGGTTTGACAAAGTGTCTGGAGCCATGAAGACAGGCTTCTGTAGCAGGGGTGTCAAATTTATTTTACACCGAGTTTCACATGTAGCCCACTTTGATCTTCAGTGGGCCGGCTTTTTTCCACATTTAATCCCTGAGATATCATAATATAGAAGAGTATATCTTAGTTTTCTACATGATAAAGAAATTATGCAGCAGTAATGAAAGAAATCTGTCAGTGTGACTCTTTGGGTTTTAATTGTAAGAAATAAATGTATAAAATGACATTATAAAATTCTGGTATCTTATGGCCAAGAGTGTCTTCTAACTATAAAGTGCAGAGTTAATGTTAATTCATAGAAAATATCCTATTTTTTCTTCTTCTTCTTCTTCTTCTTTTTTTAATTAATTACCCCCAAAGAAACACATTTCTTTAGACTTTCTCTCATTTGTTTATTACTTTGTTACTGCAGTATGATTTGCTGTAGGGGAAGTATTTATCAGCCATAAATACCATAAATTTACCAAAATTCATGCTGTCCTTCACATTTTCCAAAGATGTCCAGTAGTCCGGATCGGAGTCTTTGCCAGACTGATTCTGGCCCCCGGATTTGATTCCTTCTACATAGTTCTACAGCTATGCTTGTGGCTTCATAAGTAGCTGAAACGCAGAAATGTCAAAAACTACACTTGAGACTGGATCCAAAAGCGACTATGCCCATAGACCGCTGTGCTGAAATGCCCAACCTAACAGCAGTTTTACATCTGGTGCAAAAACTATTTTGGTCACTTTAGCCAATTTATTCCTTCATGACAACTACAGTGGGGCAAAAAAGTATTTAGTCAGCCACCGATTGTGCAAGTTCCCCCACTTAAAATGATGACAGAGGTCAGTAATTTGCACCAGAGGTACACTTCAACTGTGAGAGACAGAATGTGAAAAAAAAATCCATGAATTCACATGGTAGGATTTGTAAAGAATTTATTCGTAAATCAGGGTGGAAAATAAGTATTTGGTCAATAACAAAAATACAACTCAATACTTTGTAACATAACCTTTGTTGGCAATAACAGAGGTCAAACGTTTACTATAGGTCTTTACCAGGTTTGCACACACAGTAGCTGGTATTTTGGCCCATTCCTCCATGCAGATCTTCTCAAGAGCAGTGATGTTTTGGGGCTGTCGCCGAGCAACACGGACTTTCAACTCCCGCCACAGATTTTCTATGGGGTTGAGGTCTGGAGACTGGCTAGGCCACTCCAGGACTTTCAAATGCTTCTTACGGAGCCACTCCTTTGTTGCCCGGGCGGTGTGTTTTGGATCATTGTCATGTTGGAAGACCCAGCCTCGTTTCATCTTCAAAGTTCTCACTGATGGAAGGAGGTTTTGGCTCAAAATCTCACGATACTTGGCCCCATTCATTCTGTCCTTAACACGGATCAGTCGTCCTGTCCCCTTGGCAGAAAAACAGCCCCATAGCATGATGTTTCCACCCCCATGCTTCACAGTAGGTATGGTGTTCTTGGGATGCAACTCAGTATTCTTCTTCCTCCAAACACGACGAGTTGAGTTTATACCAAAAAGTTCTACTTTGGTTTCATCTGACCACATGACATTCTCCCAATCCTCTGCTGTATCATCCATGTGCTCTCTGGCAAACTTCAGACGGGCCTGGACATGCACTGGCTTCAGCAGCGGAACACGTCTGGCACTGCGGGATTTGATTCCCTGCCGTTGTAGTGTGTTACTGATGGTGACCTTTGTTACTTTGGTCCCAGCTCTCTGCAGGTCATTCACCAGGTCCCCCCGTGTGGTTCTGGGATCTTTGCTCACCGTTCTCATGATCATTTTGACCCCACGGGATGAGATCTTGCGTGGAGCCCCAGATCGAGGGAGATTATCAGTGGTCTTGTATGTCTTCCATTTTCTGATGATTGCTCCCACAGTTGATTTTTTCACACCAAGCTGCTTGCCTATTGTAGATTCACTCTTCCCAGTCTGGTGCAGGTCTACAATTCTTTTCCTGGTGTCCTTCGAAAGCTCTTTGGTCTTGGCCATGGCGGAGTTTGGAGTCTGACTGGTTGAGGCTGTGGACAGGTGTCTTTTATACAGATGATGAGGTCAAACAGGTGCCATTCATACAGGTAACGAGTGGGGGACAGAAAAGCTTCTTACAGAAGACGTTACAGGTCTGTGAGAGCCAGGGATTTTCCTTGTTTGAGGTGACCAAATACTTATTTTCCACCCTGATTTACGAATAAATTCTTTACAAATCCTACCATGTGAATTCATGGATTTTTTTTTCACATTCTGTCTCTCACAGTTGACGTGTACCTCTGGTGCAAATTACTGACCTCTGTCATCATTTTAAGTGGGGGAACTTGCACAATCAGTGGCTGACTAAATACTTTTTTGCCCCACTGTACAAGATGGTACTCATCTATTAGAATTCCTAAAAATATATACATATATCATTAGTTGTAGGGCTGCTATGAGTGACAGGTGCTGGCTAGGACAGTAGCTGTATGCTAGGATTTACTTCAGCTAATTATGTGGTGTTACTGCATTTTGGAGCATTTTTAAGCAAGTCAAACATTACATTTTGCTGCGGTTACTTCTACGGACAGCACTTCCAAGAAATCTGTCCTCCAGTTTTGCTGAGTGAAACACTAATAGTTAGTTTATCTGTGTTTTTGCATCGTTACATTCCTAGCTTATTAATCAAGATTGCTAGCTTAAGCTCCTCTGAATATTGCCAGAATGGGATTTCAAAACCAGTGCCTATCACGTGTCAGGAGGCTACATCCATCTCGTATATAAAGTTTGTGGTCTATAAGATGCTTTGACTTCAAATGATACTTGGGCATTATGAGCATGGCAACATCTGCTAACTAGCATGATGAGAGCAAAAATCCCTGCACAACTAAGCCAGAGGAGTTACAAATGATTTTAAAGGTGACGTAAATATGCAGATCCAACCTTCAAATGGATAATTGAGTCCTTTGATGTGCTTTTGGCATGAGGTGAAAACTCAGGGCAGCATAAATGCATTCGGATCCCTCTTTAGGGGACTATCCAGTGCAATGCATTTGGTAGCAGTGAGCAGAAAAACCTATTACCTTACGTACAGCCATGTAGCTCATTAGATGAAAGATGAAAAGAGGAATCTAAATGGTTTTTTTTCCCCCTGAATACTGTACAGTTCACAGTGGAGTGAAGCCTAAAAATAAATTCCTAACTACTCAGTCATAATGTTTGTATTACTGGTGCATGTTAGTCTAATGAAGCAAACATGAATTTTTGTATGTTACATAAATTTGTGGTTTGTCTTGTTGTAGCCTGTATCCATTCATCTGCTTTACAATGCATAATCCGTGTATAATGCATCGGATAGCAGCAAACATAGCCCAGAGGATAATGGTTACGTTGACGGTTTTGTTCTTGCGCCAGTTTTAAAATGTATACGCTGAGACGTCTCAACGGCGAGACAAACAAAAGCCGTAATTGCTTTACCTCTGAGGCTAACATCGGAGCAGGCATCCTACAATTTGCTAAACAAACTCCATCCCTTTGGCCTGTAAACGATTTCCTATTATAAACACATGTTGGAGATGAATCACTCTTTAGTTCAACTCGGAGAGAGGACATTTCAGACAAGTTCCCCCTCCTGTTTTCCATTTGGCTGTTTAATTGTCTCAGCGCTGTCAACAGACTATCAAGGTAATTAGCCATGACTGCACAACAACAAAATCAGACAGACAGGAATGAACTGCAGCCTCTGAACATGATACTTACAGAGGGAACGGGTGGGAACGTCTTAATGCGGGTGCACGTATGCCCTCACGCATCCGGGCACGGATGTGCAACTGCCACACGAAGCCTCTCGTGCACAGTCATTACCGTGCCCTGAGTACATAGTTCCATGCCACACATTATATTTCCTCCACCAACCATAACCCTCCACCCACCTCCTCCTTAATCCTTTTACCTCTTACAACTCTCTCTCACTCTCTCTGACATACACACACAGTTGCAAAACCAAAACCTCATTTCCTCTGTGCCTCAAGCTATAGGAGCAGTGTTAATTGTGCGAAGGTGGGGAGTGAGCATGGGTGTGCGTGTGCTTATATATGTATATATATGTGTGTGTGCGTATGTCAGTCTTCAGAAACACGAGCTTTATAGGTGTGCGCGGGCCTTTGCAACTGTATGCGTGGCTATATGTGTGAGTGTGTGTGCGTATATGTGAGATCATTTATTTTAAGTGTGTAGGCAGTCTCTCCTATGCCAGTCTGGGCGTAGCTCCAGGGTTTCCTGCACCACCTGGGCATCTGCGAGTCCTAGTGCCTGTCACTGGGTACCGTCCCAGCTGGAGTGTGTGTTTCGCTGCGTGTGCGGGCTTGTGTTTGCGCGTGTCAGCAGAGGATCCTGCCAGAAGCAAACACCATTGTCTTATCCTCTTTGAGCCACGGGGGCTCATACGCAAACACACACAAACTCTCAGACTGTACATCTGGTTCCGACCCCCGTCCTCTTCTCCAGTGGATTCTTCCTTTTTGGGAAAAAAAACAGAAAAACATTATCATTAAAAAAAAAAGACAAAAGGAATTAAGAAGTGATGGCAAAGAGGGGAGGGCAGCGGAGGCAGAAGGTGGAGGGGGGTTCGTTTAAATAGCCACCATTAAGTCGCCAATGAAGCTCTTTGTGCCAGCTTGCTTGGACTGTACATACACCATTAGTTGTACAGGCCGTGGTAGACTTAAAAGTACCCCTGACTTAAAGGTCATCTACCTCCATCGAGCAGAGCTAATATTAAATTAGGTCCGCAGCAGTATGTGAGTTTGAAAAGAAGAAGAAAAAAAGCATTCTGGAGAGACAGGAAGATATTATATTGACTTTGGAGAGGCTTCTGGGTTTTTTTTTTTGCTCCGCTTGAAACACAACTGAATTTAGAGCTTTGATTTATGTTTTTCAGAGAACATTTCAGTTTTAAAAAATGCAACAATAAAGGATTTCAGGACTGTAAAGCCCTGCAAAAGCCTGGTTAATCCACTATTACAGTTGCAGAAAAATGTAATGGTATATTTTGGCTGAAATACAATCTATTTTGATGGATTTACTGTGATCTGTAATATTGTAAAAATCTACAAAGCACTGAAGCTTTTTTTGTTTTTTGGGAAGGTGGGGGCATATTAGTTTGAAACTGTGTGTTTTTTTTTTTTGTCCTTGTGATTCTAAACTAAAGATTGTTCATTATCTCTCCTTTTATTTACCATCCTGTTACTGGGAGTAGGTAATAAAGTTAAGAGATGATAGAGGTAATTGGCAGTTAAGTTAACGTTTAAAATAAATAACGGAGACAATAAAGGCGACACACTACAGAGCGCCAACGCTGCTGTCAGCCGGCTCAGGTAATGCTAACGGCGACGAAAATTAATGACAACAACAAAGGGGGCAGAAGAGAAATAAAAGTGCAATAAAAGAATGTCCTTGATCGTGTCTGTTGGTGAAATTGCCCTCAAACTGATGCATTTTCTCTGGGTGATTTCTGGAAAGTGTGTCAAAGCTTCGGCTGTGAAAACAATTTTAGGAGCATTCACGCAGGGGTCAGCAGATCGCTGTGTACCGAAACACTTCAGGGTTGAAACAACACACCCAGCCCTGATACAATAATGCTTCTGGCCTCAGGCAGCCCCCGCCCCCACCCCACCGCAGCCCAACACACACACAGACATAAACACACACAAACATACAATCCTGTGTTCTCTGCCTCCTGATGCCCCAAGGTTGAAACGCTAAACCTAATCACCAGGTACTCACTGGAGGCAACACTCCTGCACTCAGCCAGCTAATCTCTCCACACTTTTCTTTCTTGTGTGTGTGTGCACGCGTTTGTGCGTGTGTGTGTTTGTGTGGATCTTTGCATATAAGCAGATGCCCTGCACCTTTGTATGCACAGTAGGGTTCCATGTGTTTTTCATTTCTTTTTCAACTCCCACTCTTGTGTGAAGATATTAATCCTGTGGTGTAGAGCAGCATCAAAGTAAACTGCCAGAGTGGGTGTTAGTGCATGTGTTTTTCCTGTGGGTAAAACTTGCAGTGTTTGTCTCTGTTTATACGGTACATAAGTGCCGGGCTGGAGTTGAGCACAGGCCAATCTGAGATGTGCCCAATGTGCCCCGGGATGTTATCCACATTTTTAAACAGAAAACCATTAATCATAAAATAATCATTATCCAACCGTTAAAGCCATTCTTTTGCTAAATGTTGTTATCAGAGCAAACGGCGCGGCGTGTTGATGTGAAATTTGCATATCTGATGAAGATGAAAATAATATGCATATGTTTGCGCAGTACATGATATAAAAATATTAAAAATGACAAAAACTGATTTCACTCCATTAATCAAACTTTTACTACCAGGGCCGCTGCTGTTTTACAAACTCATTAAGTGTACGGCTGGCTTTGAGTGTGACAGCTCACCTGTCTGTGGTTTAGGAGTGTGGTTTACCAGTACTGTCGCCTGTGGTGTGTTGGGAATAATTAATAGATCGTGTTAGGTAATAAATATATAATCTTAAATGCTTATATGCTGAGTATTATTGGTTTATATGAGAGAGGCCCAGACTTTAGTGTAAAACTAGGTTACAGGTTGACCAGAAACTGCACGTTTTTGTAGAATATGAGCTCCAGACAGAGTGAAACTAAGTTCAGACAGAAAGGTGACATGTTGCCCTGGCAACAGACTTTAGAAAGAGGAAGTTATTGCAAGCTGCACAGGAAGTTTTAGTGCACAGGCATATTAATAAAATCAGACACAGAAAAGAGGAACTGAATAGAAGAAGTTTTGTGTGTAATGAAACTGTATGTGACGTAGAGAGGTACATAAATAACCTGGCTTCCTGTTTTCCGGGATATGTAAATAAAGATCATTTTTTAAAGTAAAAGACCACTTTTGAGCCGTGTCTTTTTGGCCCTTCTTATTTTAGCTGCTTTGCCACAGTGGATTATCTGCCTCCATCTCACCCTATCCGTACCATCCTCCTTTGTCTCTTTTATCCAGCTATACTACATCCACGAGTCTTCTCTGAAAACTTCCTGTTGTCCTCCAGCCTGGCAGCTCCATCCTCAACACCCTTTGTCCAGTATACCCACTATCCCTGCCCTAACTTGTCTCTCAAAATTTGTCTCCAAACCGCTCAACTGGAGCTGTACGTCTGATGCACTCAATGCATTCCCCCCCAAAATTGAGATTTTGTGTAAAATGAAAACCATATCAAATGTCTAAATGCAGATGGTTCACAATTAAATCATAAATATTAGTTCATTTTCAATTTGATGGCAGCAATAAGTCTCAAAAAAGTTGGGATGGGCGCAACAAAAGGCTGGAAACAGAAACAGGAAAGTTGCCTGTTCGAGCCCGGCTCGGGACAGTCTCGGTCGTTGTGTCCTTGGGCAAGACACTTCATCTACCGCCTACTGGTGAGGGCCAGAGGGGCCGATGGCGCGATATGGCAGCCTCGCTTCTGTCAGTCTGCCCCAGGGCAGCTGTGGCTGCAACTGTAGCTTGCCTGAGAGTGAATGAATAGTTGAATTGTACAGCGCTTTGAGGGCCTCGAAAGGCTCTATATAAATGCAATCCATTGTTATTATTAGAATATTGTTCCTCAGTGTAAAACTGGTAACACTTTGAATCATAACCATCAATAATAATAAAAATAATCCTTTTTTTCCCCACTAAGACGATCTTAAACTGTGTACTGCATCTATTCCAACAGCACGTCTTTATAATACAACACTGCGGGTGAAAAACTGGCCTGTGTGCAGTTCAGACCTTTCGCTGTCTGAAAACATTTGGTGCATGATGGAATTAAAATTATGACAAAGAAGGCCCAGGACTGTTGAACAACACAGTGATACAGTGGTTAGCACTATTGCCTCACAGCTAAAAGGTCCTGGGTTCATCCACGCCTTTTAGCTGGGGTGCTTCTGTGTTTAGTTTGCATGTTCTCTCCAGATCCAATGGCTTTCTCACAAAAAGGTTAATTGGTGTTTCTAAATTGTCCATAGGTGTCGGTGGTTATTAGTCTGGTGACCTTTCCAGGTTGTACCCTACCTCTTGCCCTATGGTAGCTGGCACAGGCTACAGCAACTGTAAGTGGACGAGAATGGATGGAGATGTGAAAATCATCTGTTTTTATTTAGATTTCAAAAAGCCTCCCAACTTTTTTCTACACTTGTAGATTAAGCCACAGCTGATATGATAAATGCATAAATATACCCAAATTTCTCATTTGGGGGACACTCATATGGATCATGCTGTTTTAATTAAACCCAAGAAGCTGTAGGTATTTAATAGATTCAGGAGAAAGTCTCAGACAGAGAAATGTATAGGGAACAAACTTTAGTGCTTATGATTGATTTTGTTTTACTAAACCTGCATTAGGTAAATCTAATTAATAACCCCTTTAAGACAGGCGTCCCCTTCCTCTCTGTTTAGACAGACGTTGGATTCAAAATGTGAAAAAAAGACCTTTGATTAAGACTTTCAGACTTGCCTATTGTTCTAATAAACGTTGGTCTAGTAAACTTTACTTTATTGGGAGATTTGTTTGGATGTAAGAGTGAAGGTGAAACTATACACAGAAGTGTGCTTTTTGCAACCCTGTTAAAAACACTGTTTTTCACTCTTGTTCCATCCACTCTTTCCACGAATTTCTCTTTGGCGTGACATTTATTCAGGAGTTTTAAAGTAGCATCCCATGGTTGAAACAGTCCTGGTAGGGTGTGAATAATGACATCTTTGACCATTAAAATGTCCTGAACACGTCCAGCTTACTGCATAAATATATGTTTTACAGTGCATGCGCAAAGTGCTTCAATTGCCTGTCCTAATGTGTGCATAAAGTATTGGCTCTGGTGGCAAATCTTTAAGTATATGCCTGTCTGTGCAGCAATATAAATACATGTGTGTGAAAGTGCAGTGTGTGTTATGTGTGTATGAGCATGTGTAATATCTTTGGGGATTCAGCAGGGATCCCGCGAGGCTGATTAGCGGACCCTACAAAATGTCATTAGGATGTAATGAAAAAGCAGCTCTGGTGCTAATGCATAATAAAGTGAATGGGCTGTGACATTACCGCAGCGTCCAGACCACGCCTGTTGGCACATCAGCACTTCATTGGTTTGCTGGCGAATGTGTGCGCAGGAAGCCCACATCAAATATTTGAGGAAAAGATGACGGAAACAGAGTGAGCGCTGACAGCACGCCAACATTAGCGTGAGAAAGAGAAAGAAAACGAGAGAAAAGTGAAAGGCCGAGTCGGGCCTTCACACTACAGCCACACTAATGTGATTTTTTGTAAAGTCTCCAGTCGTATTACTGGGCTTGAAGATTCATATGTGACCATGTCAATGCAGGTACACACTGGTGGAGGTTTGGTGGCTCAGTTGAACTGTAGAATTTACCACACAGCTGCTGTTATACACAAGAAGACACGGAAAACCTGCAATTCTTTAGTCTATTCAAGACTCAGTCTTTGTTTTGCTCAGGAACACTGCAGTGAAGGACACACAGTGTCTGATAAGATCAAATACAAACTAAAACACAACCAGTTTTCCAGCTAAACAGGGCATATCCAGAATCCCCAGCTAGTGTGAGCTTTTAATGCAAACCTATGTTGAATCAACTTAGGGTTTTTCAACTGAAAACTTGGTGAATCTGCTAAAAGGTTTGTGCGTTCACCTTTGCCTTTATTCGTGCGCGTGTGTACGTGCAGCTGTGCTCGGATATGCGTCTGCGTCTCGACCTCATGACTGATCCACGTTTTCCACGAGTGATATCAGTAGCAGAGCCAAAGAAAGTGCTTTGGTTCAGTGGTTGATACAGTAATCATATAGAGGGAGAAGTAATAACTGTTGAATATGGCACCATTTAACTACTGCGGCCTTGACTTCACTATTGACTGCATTAGAAGTGTTGCATTTAGCTTCGTTGTGCTTGTTTGTGTGTGTGTGTGTGTATACGTTCGTGTGTGTTACGGACTTATGAGCCGTTCTGTGGAGAGCTGTGAGTAGTTGCTTATTGTGGCAGCTGTTAAATGTGAGAAGTGCATGAAAAAATATCCCCATCGCACGTTAAACGGCTGTCTGTCTTGCTTTTCCTTGACGGAGCCCCCAGTGAAGGGCAAACGAGGATGCGTTTGAATCCCCCCCCCCCCCTTCCCCCCTTTTTTCTGTCACAGCGACATCTCTCTCTTTCTAAGTCCCACAATGATTGAATATTTACTCTCATTTAATGTTACTGTCCAAAAGACAACAGGCAGCCGAGACACATATACACAAACTCGCGAATCTTCACACACGCACACACACACGCAGTCTAGTCTACCCATTTAATTAAGCACTCTATGAATAATTCAGTTTGAGCCTCTGGGCTGAAGATAATTATAACGATCAGGATAATAATGTTTATTTTGCTTTTTATTGTATTAAGACATCAATATCTCTGCAGTGCAGTGTGGACAGTTTGCAGCTACACTTCTAATGCCTGAAGCACAACCTCTAATATCCGAGTGGCAGAGTGTCTGTCTTTGTGCGTGTGTAAACTTTGCGTGCGTGTGCGCGTGTGTGCGTGCTTGACGCAGAGGGTGGTGCTTGAATATATGCGAGAGCGTGATTCTGAAGCTATTAGAATTTGCTCTCCTTTCAACAGGACACAGAGGCGAATGCAGATGCCTTTTACATTTGGTTTCTCGAGTGCAACTTTGATTGGCGTCAATAGTCCCGAAGGTCACGGGTACTGTCCTGGCACGACGCAACCTTGAAAGCCACGACTGTTCTCATTCCCGGCAGAAGTATCAGGACGCATAATCCTCGGTTTAGCAGATCAATAACATATAATGTGATTACAGTTGAGCTCACTGGGCACAGCAGCTGCTCTCCACCCTATGTGGCTGCTGTCAGGTTCTGATTAGTCAATGATTGTCTATTCTTTGCCGGGTATATGGAATCAGCACTCTATTCGCTGTCACTGTATAGTCATTGATTAACCCCAGGAACAAATGTGGGAACAGTGATTGTGCCGCATTGTTGGTCTGCACTCTGGATTATTGCGACACACTGGGTAGCCTTTACCCAATGGGTGCAATTTGCTATTCTTTCTGTGGATTATTGTGAATCTTTTCTTCTTCATTCTGCAGCCGAGAGGCTGGAAGAAATGGAATGACACCAAAACGAGCCCTGATATAAATTCGATCTTGCGATGCACTTGTGTTTGGAATGTACTGTAGTTTTCTGCTATTCTGTTAGCCACTGTTTATTATTGCCTTTATCGCCGCAGGCTTAACCTGCTGAATTTAAAGTCACGCTAATCTTTGCGTCTGATAGATTTGCTGTCAGAATTATCCTTATCTGTCTATCCGTCTGACCTCCGATCCATAATACATTCACATTTATCATCAGCTGTCTGTCACAAACACAAACACACACACATAAATCCACAAATGCACATCGCATTTATTCTATTTGGCCCGAGATCCTTAGAGTCTGCAATTGATCCTTCTCGCTGTCACCCTTCAAAGCTCCAGGGTGTCTGTCCAGACTCTCAGCCTCTTTAAGAGGCCTGGCCCAGCGACGGCCTCTCCCTCTGGGCTTCAGCAGAGGGAAAAGTCCATCTGCAGAGCTGGACCTACCAGAGTTAACCCATCAGTCACTGTGGCTGATGGATGGGCCAGACAGACAGAGAGGTTGTCGGGGTACATGTAGACACACACAAACCCACACAGGCGAGCGTGTACGGAGGCAAACCGAACAACAGATTGACAGACTACAGACTCTCCCTGTGTGCATGCATGTGTGTGTGTGTGTGTGTGCGAGACTGTGTGTGTGTGTGCGGGTGATGTAAGTCTAAGAAACTTGAGAAACTTTCAAGGGCCTCTTGTGTCCCCTCAGTATCTACCTCATTTGATTAGTGGCCTTAAGGGGTCCTGTGGATCAATAACATACTTTGGTAGCCCCCTTAAGCTCTGCACACAAGCACACTCAAACACACACACACACACACACACATGCACAGCGCTCTGCAGCAGCTCATTTAGGCCGAGCCGTCAATCATCACCGTGTGGAAGGGTCCACTCTGGCCTTGCCTATCTAGGACGCTGGATGGGGGTTAGGTTGCTGTGCATATTATGTGTCTGCCTCATCCATCTGTCTCATGCATGCACCTATCAATTAATTCATGCTTCTAGTTGTGCCTATCAATAATGGCAAGTCAATTTGAGCTGGTGGGTCAATACTAATAAGTCTGACATCACAAAGGTTTTTCTTGACCATTCAAATCTCATTTAACTGGGAAATAAAACCCGAAAAACATATCTATCAGAGTATGTACATAGGTCAACCACTGCGATAGACTGGATAATGCCACTATCCAGTGGAACCATACAATCCCTCACCAGTGAATTGCAGGCTAACTGCTGTGCTCAAGGGCACTTTGACTTTAATTGTGGAGGGAAGTTGGAGCATTTTATCATCCAGATTTTCCCATGTGGTCCAGTAATTGGAATGATTGGAACAAAGGAACCATTAGGCGACCACCTGCAGCTTGATGAAGTGTGTTAAAAATATTAAATAATAAAAAAAAACAGCAGCTTTTTACACGTTGCGTACTTAAATAAACACAACAAAGGCTTGTGTTTTAATTATTCCACACTGTCCGCTTTTAGAGTAGTTTGCAATACAAAGTCTAATATTTTACCCTAAAATAACCAATTGAGACACATTTTGTGAAAAGTTGTGAAAATAAAAAAAAATTATCCCACTTTTTGATTTCCACTGGGACCGTGTTGACTTCATATTCATTATTAGCGGTTGCCAAGCTGTTATTATCTCTCATCCTTGTTTTGGCTCTTCAAAAAAGGTCAGGGTTGAGCAACAGCGAGGCAGGTAAGCAGTACCTTCATATTTTGTGATGAAAAGTATCAATGTTAGTGTAAAGTGGGAGCTGAATGAAAGGTTACCAGGTTATTGTACCCGAATGACTAAATATGTGACAATTAAAAGGAGCTTTTACTGTCATGTGAGAAAGAAATTTCTTCAGGGCTGTGAAAAACTACCCATGATCTCATAGCTTGGAAAAACTTTACCAGTTTATCACACAGTCGCTGAGTAATTTTAGTCCACGCTTTCATGCAATATTCCTTCGTTCACTGAGATTTGCTTGCATTCATTTATGCACAGCTCTTTCCAGGTCACACCACAGTATCTGAACCAGTTTGAGATCTTTTGTTACCTAGTTTCAACCAAATGTGCCCTCTTACTTGACTCTTTTTTAATCCTTACTGATTGTAAGGTACCCAACAAGCCCAAATCATGATCCCTCCACCACTGTGCTTGACAGTTGGCTTGAGATGTTTGTGCTATGCTGGCTTATTCAGATGCAACCCAGAAAAAAGTGGATTTCTCTTTGCAACTCTTCAAAAAATATATCATTTTTCAGTCTTTTTCTCATTGTGTTGTCATGCAATGTAACACATTTAACATAGTAACAGGCCTGTAGAGTCTCAGATGTAGTATGTATGAGTGTTGCAGGGGTGAATTTGCTGGGATGCTCACTCCTGTAACACAGCTCAATGCTCCAGTCCCACAAAAAGTGAAAACGTCTTCCGTTACAGTGGTGCTCGCTCTTGCTGATGATCAATTACTCAAATGCATTTGATTAGTTAGCACTTGACTGCTACTAACCTGAAGCAATAAGGGTGTTTTTCACATGATTGCAGTTCTTTTTCCTTTGAAAAATGTATTTTTCACATCACTGTCACTATAATAATATCTACCTCTTTAAGGCCTATAATTTCAATACCATGCAATCCAATTTCAAATGAAGTGTATGGTAAAGAAGTTTTGCTTAGAGAGAAAGAGCCTAAGGAAAAGGATCTTTTACAAAGCCAAATCTAACAGGAGAAATGGGATCATATCTGGGAATGGTTAAAGACTGATTCTCTTAATCAGTGACAAATTTGTGTTTGTGACAATTTGCAGCAGTTTGGGACAATCGGTGTCACACACATTTTATTTATTTATTTTTTTCAATACAGTCAGATTCAAATTCAAACTAAAACATCATCCCAACGGAAACCCACATCAGGCCTAAGCATGTCACAGGGGCGGGCATCATTCCTAATTGCCCTTTTGCTGCTCTGTGTGGCCTTCCTGTCCAAGCTGAATAGAAATAGAGTGTTCGACAAACAGCCTGTCCACCCACGGGCGTTTGTACCAACAACCTCGTGGCAGACGCCACAGCAGCTGGACTAACCCCTGCACACTCAATTTCACACAAGACGCACACTTAAACGTACATTGTCACCTTCCCCAGGGTGCTCTTCAGCCAACGTGCCCCGATACAGAAACACAGCCCACCGCCTACGCCGCTGTCACTCACTTGTAGCTCCGCCCGGCTACTTTTCATTCCCACGCACACACAAACGCAGTCGTTGGCCACCCACACGTGCCAGTTAACCCTCTAATGAGGCGGCACGGGTGGTGTTGTGTTCTGCTGTCCCCCCTACATCAACCCACCCGCTCCTTGGGGATGGTCAACCTGTCGGCGCGTTGGCTTTATTCCCGCCCACGCAGACTGCCCGATGGACCTCTTCACCTAATTGTCGGCCTGAATTACCGACTGACTGATCGTCTGGATGACTGACTGGGTAAACATGTAGCATGCTGGGATGGCGTGGGTGTGGGAACTTTAAGCAAAGCATGGGGGATGTAGACCGGAGTGTGAATGGATGGATAGCACAATCGCTAAAAGACTGGGCAAACACACATCACTAAAACATTTACATTTTTAAATTCAGAATCATTTGTTTTGCTGCATCTTGTAACAACTGCTGAGTGCTTTGTGGCTGCTGCGTATGCATTCTTCAACACCCTGTTGGCGTTTCTTCTACACTCCTTTGGTGGTTTGGTGCGAAAGTGTCTGATTTATTCTGTTCAACAAGTTTCAAAGATCTTTTTTTGTTTGTTTTCAGAAAATAATGATTACAAAACCAAAGAAAAGCAGCATTTGCTCCGTTTCCCTGCTCTTTAATTATCTATAGGAGATGTTGGCATAGCAGTGTTTTTAAGTGTGATAGTGAATGCTAACACTGGCAGAATGTAATACATCTGTCTGCTCACTTAATTTTCCTCGCAATAACAATGCTACCCACTTCCCGCTCTCACACTGTCAGAATAACAGCGGGGAGTTATCAGACCTAGAAGCAACAATTAAAACCAAATGAAACTTCACTGCTTCCTACGCAAAGCTGATGGACAGTCACTGCAGCACCGGCTGATATGCATCGCCTGCCTTCCTCTTGCTTTGAGCGACTCCGTGGTGTCATGTTTGTGTTTGCGCGAGTGTGAGACCGAGGCCGGTCCGTCGCTGATGATCTTCCATCGCGAACACGGCAGCAGCCCGAACACTCAACTGCACAACTGTTAATTTCTCTCTCAGTGAATAAATTAATAGTTCATAAATAAGCGAATAAATTAAAGAATGGATGGGAGGAGAGAATGGGAGGAGAGGAATGGGGGCAGGAAAAACTTTCTCATCAGAAAAATTTAATTTCTCACTCCAACACCCACGAGAATGGGGGGAGGGAGGACTGGGTGGCGGGTAATGGATGTGAGTGCTCACGTATGTGTGTGTGTGAGAGAGAGGGAGCAAAAGGATGAAGTAGAAGGTTTTTTTTTATATCACACCCTTCTGAGCGCTGACATGTTTGCATGTTTTTTTTTCTCTTTCCAAGATCAACATCTGCGCCTGTTATTGACAACACACAGCCATAGATTGCCGACAGAGGCGGTTTCTTCATTAATTATGATGAACCGCGATGTTGGTGCATGTAAATTTTCTTTAATTCAGTTTGTGTTGATAACAATAAGTTAATATGAAGTTAAGCTGATGTAGCCACTCCTCCAGTTCACCTCAAAGACCTCGGGTGAATATAAAGCAGAAGAAGCTGGTAGAGAACAGCGGAGACCGTCCGCCGCCGCTTCAAACCACTTCAGAACGCACATATGCACAAATTATAAAGGTCAGACGTCCAGAAGAGCAAAGGTTTCTTCTCTGAGCAGTAATAAGCCCAAGGCCGGAGTCTGCTATCTGCTGTAGGAGATTTCATTTTGTGATAACAAACAATACAATATTTACGAACAATATTTACAGAAGCTGTTGTGCACGTGGACGAGTGAGTTTTTTCAAGTTTTCAAAAAACATTAGAAGAATAAGTTAAATTTGGGTGCAACACAAGTATTAATGAGAAAACGTTCAGGCTGTCTTTGCTTTAACTCAAATCTTTACATAACATAGGTCTGTTGTAGTTCCCCTTTTCCGTTACCACCTGACTCGACTCGACGTGGTTTTGGTCGTTTTCCATTCAAATTAAACAGCAAGGCGGCCTGAAAGTCCCATGACTTGTCTTGTATGTGACACAAAGACAACACAACAGCGGAGGACAGCGAGGCGATGTCATACCTGCTGCTGGACTGATGGTAAATGTGTGCGTTTTGTTGGACCACGGTGTTGTTGTGTGTGTCACCATTTCCCTTGTTGTTGGGTTTCAAAACTGACGGGTTTGATTCTCGTTAACCTAATGGAAAACAGCCGAAAGTAAGTGTAGTCGAGTCAAGTCGAGTGGGTGCTAGGGGAAAAGAGATCTAACAGGTTCCAGGGTTTTGTGTTGGAATTTTAAAGTTTCAATGATAATTCAAGGGCAGCACGGTGGTTAGCAGTGTTGCTGCACAGCAAGAAGGTACTGAGTCTGTGTGTTAGCCCTGCAATAAACTGGTGACCTGTCCAGGGTGTACCCCGACTCTCGCTCTATGACAGCTGGGATAGGCTCCATCGCCCTCCGCGACCCTGAAAAGGATAAGCGGATGGATGGATTTGACTAATGTTGAGTTTTTGATATATTTTTTACTTTGTATCCTGTTTGGGTTTTGTTGTCATTCCAACTTTGAGGTTTCATCCATATTGTATTAATGATATTGAGTTTGTGCTTTAATTTTATTGTTATGCCTTCTTCTGCCCTATTTTGTGTGCAGGGTAAGAACAAGTCTACTCGGATAGTAGTGAATGTTGCCCAATAAATGTGCTTCAGAGCATCCTAGTATTCCATCTGAATGTCGCAGCTTGTCGTAAGACAATGTAGAAGACGGAGACGGAGACGAATAAGTGCAAAACAGAATTCAAATGATTATTATTAGTTACTGTAAGGCTGCACCTATTCATCTATATGTGTATATAGAAAGTGAACTGCATTGTGCACTGTGATGTGATAGAGCACCGGAGCTTCTTCTCTGCTAACATGCTGCTCATCATAGTAGTTGATGAAATATTCCTCCACATGTCTGGAATATAAAATCTACTGATAAGGTCAGACAGAGTTATGTGAATCAGCTTTCGGTGCAGCAGTAGCTGCTGAAAGAAGGTTGGCAACAACAATAACAGCTAGCAAGAGCGGCGCTGCCATAAATTGAATACGATGGCTCGAGGTTTGGGTGGTGGCTGGATTTTTCTCCGCTTTCAGTGCGGGGCTGCTGTGTTTTCTAGCCGGTGGCTAGTGTGTATTTATCAGCAAACGTGATTTGCAGCAGTAATACTTTAAACTGAGTAATATGCAGTATGACTAAAGTCCTGGATGATGGATAGTGTGTTTCAGCTTATAGCGCCGTGGCAGCCACTGGTGAATAACTGCGGTTAGCAGCATCAATAGGTCATACTAACGGCAGTAGCGAACGGTGTATGCACAGAGATTAATGTGTAAAATACATCACTCTGTTTTGCTAATGTGTGTGTGTATTGTAGGTGCATAGTTGCCCCTGTACAAAGAGTGAAGCTAATGATGAACAGCTGTTGATCAACTCCTGTGAGTGGCACTAATGGCCTCATGTTCCTGCCCGACTGTGTTATGAGCTCCATTTTTAGCAGCTTGTCTACTTAGAATGCAAACAAGTTTAGCTGCATAAAGTGCTCTCAACTTTTTGGCTACTTGCTTTCTTTTGTTCTTTTGGACTCTTGACCTCTCTGTTCGGTATAAAATGTCACAGAAGACCCATCGTTAAATTCTGATGAATTGAACTTTAACTGTGGTCAATAGCTGCTAAACATGACCTGAGTTTTATGCCCCGAGCGTGAGCGTGGTCGCATAAGGTTAATATGCCTCGGTGGGCTTTCAAGATCCGATGCCAAGAAGCAGGTAAAAGTCCGCCTGCAGTTTACAACGCTGTGGCCAAAAAGTTTGGGGACTTGTGTAAAAATCTTAATAAAACAGAATGCAGTAGCTGGTGAACAATTCAAACCCTGTTTAGGAGAAAATGGCACAAAGATAATATATTTGGAAAGTGACACATTTTATTGTTAGCTGAAAAATACATGCACGTTTTGAATTTGAGTCAAGTGTGTTGCATCAGAGCTCTGAAGACAAGGTAGGAAGGCCAGTTTAGCATCAGAAGGGTGATGTTCAGTGCTAGCTGCGAGAAAAACCGCACAGTTTGCGCTGGTATAACTTTACTGCAGGGCTTCATTTTGCAGTACTAGTATAAAATGCAGAGACTTGATAGCCCACTTTGAGCATGTCTGAGAGCATTTTTATAGATTATTTTAACGTCAAATGTCTGATCTATGCTGGACACATTAACCTTGTCTAGAGCAGGTTGTGTGTTCAGCATACGTAACCTTGGTGATCTAGCCAGGTAAAAAGAAAGCTCTTCATGACATTGACAACTCTAGCTTTAGGCTCAGCATACCTGGCTTACCCGACATATCCATTAATCACGCTTCGTAGTACAACCCTCAGGGCTGTTACACTACATTGGTCTGCTGAAATAAGCAAAGCTTTCCCTGGAAAAGACATCGTGCCGATGGAAGCCGCGTGAGTTTCATGATCATGCACCTTCTAGCCCAGGGGTGTCAAACTCAAATACACAGTGGGCCAAAATTCAAAACTGGAACAAAGTCGCGGGCTAACGTTAATATTTATTGAAATATATTTATTCCTCCAGATATAAGAATGAATCTTTTTATATGGACTCAAACACGTTTTGCTGAAAAACTGAATATGGAACAAGCAAAGCTTAATACTAAACAATATATATATTAGCTGTATAATACCAGTAGGCCAGCTTTAATAGTAATTTGGTATGGCTTCGCGGGCCAAATGTAATTAGGTTGCGGGCCAAATTTGGCCCGCGGGCCAGAGTTTGACACCTATGTTCTAGCCTATTTTGGAAGATCAACCGCTAGAGAGCTTGAAGGATTGGTACGAGCCAAAATTTTAAGCGTTTTGGTTTACTGATCGTGATCTTTCAATGAACTAAGAAGGTGTAGAAATTGACTAAAGATCATCATTATGTGTCCCTTATATCTACTTGTAGCAAAGCTAAATCCTCATCTTGTTCTGTGGGCAGGTATGGTGAATCAAAGAAGCGAGGCGCTACTAAAACTCAGTTTGTTTATGACTTTAACGAGAATAGGTCCTCATTTTTGATTAGCTACATATCAAATAATAATGTGTCGGCATTCGCAATGTGTGATAATGTGTGTGGTTTAGAATTTGTAATATGCAAAAGCTGATTTCCCTTGCTAGTCATTAGCGTTTCCAATAAAGCGCGGATTGGCCCAGTGCTGATACTTGGCCAGCCATTTGGGCTTAAGGATGACTCCTTTGGGTTGGAACATGGCCACGCTGGTGAACAGCTATGTTGGTTTGTTTGTTTTGATCCACTCCTTTGCACAGCATGCTGTTTGGAAGACTTTCCCCAGGATTACATATACCATGAAAAGTAGATTACTACACTCACTGGATTCCAACCAAAGACTGCTGAGAGATGAGGTCTGCTGAGGTCTGCTAAGACTACTCTGATTCAATTATTTATTCTGGCGCTGCTTTTGGATGTGGGCTGTGCGACTGAGTGAAATCCCGAGAAGACGAGCCTCTTTTAGTTTTCATTGTCCTTAAGCACAAATGATTGTATGAAGAGAAAAGCACCTTGAACGCGCTACAGTCAAAATAAAGGAGTTGGATTACCCAGTTAGCCAGATAGCTGCGGAGAAAAAAGCCACAAATAATGGTTTTTGGGGGGATGATTTGTAGCCTTGCCCAGTGATGACCTTTTTTTTTTGTTGTTTTTTTTAGAACACTGCTATCTTTGGCTTTTTTTTTCTCCTTTGCAACGTTTCCAAACTTTTTCTGTGTGATTGTCCCGAATGTGCCCTTGAAGAGAGCAGCCGACAACAGACGCTGCAGCAGAAATCCTCCCTGTAAAAGTGTTTTTAATTATTAATGCTGGCCCTCCATACTGGCACAACTCCAGGCTGCCAGTGGACAGCCACTACATTTCACTCACTCACTGCTATGAATTATTCTCACACTCTCATACACGTCTGTACACAGGCACATGCATGCAAAAACAACGTGAAAGCCACAGCAGGCATATGGAAGTACATGCACTCGCCGGCCTGAGGAAATATGACCGTTGCATATGCATTAAAAATATATCATAACGCAGTGCACAGCGCTAAAATAAATCCTAATGGAGTATTTATTATGTTAGCATGCGTGCATGAATGTACAGAAGCAAGTGCGCGCGTTGACACGTTTTCACTCCTGCTGTACGTTATCTGACGTATCGCACACACACACGCGCTCACACTTCACCAGGCGCACAATGGCTCTCCAAGCACACACGGGCCATTTGCAGTATTTCTTCTATTCAGTGTATTCTGTCCGGCTGTCAGCGGGCTGTCAGTGCGCTCAGTTGCCAGGCAAACAGCCCCACCTCCTCCCAATAATAAAATATGCCTTTAAAATGTCACTCGCTCCCGAAAGAGCAAAAGCAGAGGCAACAAATCGATTCACATTAGTTGTTCAATTGACTTTGGCTTGAACTTAGCTCCTACTCTCCCTTTGCCTCCATTTCCCTTTTCTTACTTTCTTTCTTGCCTGTTTTCTGGCCCTTGCTCTGTCCCCTCCTTGACACTTGCTTTTTTTTTTTAATTTTATTTTCTTTTTTTCTTTTTCCCCCCCGGTTTACAGCTTCACAGATCTCTCCACCTCCTCTCTCCTCCATTTTCACCTCTCCTCTATTTTCTCCCCCAGCTAATCTAAACGAATAAATGCAGCGGCGGGCGCCGGCAGCGGCTTCGGGCGAAACTCCTATTCACTCTTCCCGCCGACCACCGCCGTGGCAGCACTCATTTCAATTTTCACCTCGTTTTAGACTTATCACATTGACATCATTAAGGCTCCCTCTCAGCGGCGCACTCATTCGTTATCCTCTCCATTTTACACCTTTCTATCTGTCTCTCTCTCTCTGTCTGTTTGTGTGTGTCTCCCTTTCTCTCCCCTCTTCTCCCTCTCCTTATCTGTCCCGCTCATTGTCAGAGGATTTAAAAGGCTCTCTATTTGAGAGCAGCGAGTGTCTGAGCTTTGGTTTTTCATCCCAGTGACAGAAACCTGTTGGAGCCTCCTTATTCAGAATGAAAGAGTGGGACGTTTTTGCCTTTTTAAAGGGGGTAGCTGGTAGCCGCGTCGGGCTTGTAAAGCTGAAAAAGTGACACACGACTCGTTCTGTTTGTTCATTTCAGCGGGGATAATATTTCTTTCCACATAGCAGCAATATTTCTATTATAACTTAAAGGCTGGGGTAGGCAGAAATCTAAACAAGGTAAGCAAACAAAATGAAACATTTGAAAGGAGAGAAGCCTCCTCCCAGCCCCTCCACCAAATAAGCATGGGTGCTGAGCACTGGCAGGGTTCGAAGGTCACTTAATGCATCATATCAACGCATTCACTCACATCCCGCACACCTTATTGTTTCTAAAGCCTGAAACCAGGACCAGGACTTTCTCTTTGCAGCACTCTGAGTATAATATGTTGAAAGGTTACCATGGACTGTTAATGAAATGACACTCTAATACCACATTGCCCGACCCAGAGGAGTTTGATTTGTATTTAAGCCTCGGTCTGATATCTAATATTAGCTCAGTGAAAGTAATCCTGTATCAGCGAACAGCTGAGACCCATTACCAGTGCCCAAAGAGTCTGTTAGGAGATTAGCAGATCAATCGGAGATTGATCGAAAGAGTTTTAACGTATTAATCATTTTAAGCGTTTGACAAGCCGTAGTGTCACATCCTCTTATTTCAGCTTCTCAAACGTAAAGATGTCGTAATTATTTCTGAATATTTTTTGGAATTCGGTCCTTGAGCGTTTTGAGGCCATTGCCTTGGGTTTCTCGGAATTTGTGGTGAGCAGTTTCATAACATTTTCTGATATCTTGAGGACTAAATTATTATCAAAAGACCATCTCTGAGGGGGAGATTGGATGCCCTTGGGATGCTCGAGAGAACAGAAGCCCTCACAAATGGGCAGACGTCTCCTACAGAGGAAGAGAGCTTTAACAGAGTTTAGTGCTGCACAACCACAACAAGAGTGTTTTATGATGGCACTTTGCAACGCTATAGCCAACAGCGGACAACATTCACACATCCCATTTTGGCAAAATTCAGATTAGGAGAGTAAAATTGAAAGTATTAATTAATCCCTGTAATGAAGCATATCGTGTCATGTGACTGGCCCAGAGCTCCTCCTGCAGCACCGTGTTGTACTCCGCTCGTTTGCGCGCACGCTCTGAGCTATATGTTTGCCTGACTACTTGCACTAGCTTATCTTCCAGCCAGCAGCATCTTGTTATCTCCAACGTGAAAATAAAGTCATAATGTGTTGTACTTTATTCCTCTTATCTTACTGCAGTGTTTTCTCAACATCGGATCGGTTTTGCCGCAGCGTTGGGCTTATCTTACGCTGCTGTCCGCAGCAGAAAAAAGGCTGTTGGGTCTCTGAACCCAGTGTCTTGTTTGGCCCAGCTCTGCCTTCAGCTTATCTGAACACCAGTGTTTTCACAGACGGTGTTTGACACGGGGACCCCGTGGTTGGCTTGGTCGGAGCTGATAGGTCAGAGGTCGAGTGAAGTGAAACGGGCAGAGGGCGAGGTCGGGAGAGAGGAAAGAAGCGAATACAGGCCATGGAGAAAGGAGGCGGAGGTAGGTTAATACCCCTCTGAAAAGGAGGCCAGAGTTAATATCCCCTGTGCTTTAACCCTGGGCTAAGCTAATATGGCCTTTCCTAATGAACAACAGTGGCCCACATCTGCATTGTTAGCTAGGAATCTGTGCTGCCATCTTGGATCAATTTGAGGGCAAATAAAATCTGAGTGCCAAGGCCATTTCTGGGTCCCCGGTGTCCTATTTGCCACACCGCAGGCTTTCACAAGCAGGGAGTCAGAGTGTAAGACTATGCCTTAAGGGAACAAAGTGAAAGCTTTTACACACACACACACACACACACATAGAGCTTGGAATAGGGTGCGGTCCTGCGGTCAGTGCCGGGGTGGTGCGTGGAGCGAGAGAAGGTACAGGTTACAGGCCGGTGGCGACAGTGGCAGCGCCGCGGTGAGTCTTACGAGCTTGGCGTCGTGCACCCAGCGTGTCGTACCTCCCTGCCACGAGAGCCCGTAAAGACGCTTTAAAAATCCAACAGCCTTTCGCAACAGGAAACTGAGGTTTGGTGATGGATTTTTTCCCCTTCTTTTTATAAACATCAAAACCAGCGAGTCCTAATTAGCATCCACCCCGCGCGTATCCGAGAGCCCGTGCTTACGTAGATGCTCGCGCGCAACTGTCTGTCCGCACGTGCACGCGTTCACACATTTTAGACACACAAACTGACTTCTATAATAGTGGCTGTGTGCGCACGTGTGAGTGTGATGCTGTGATAAAAGTCAAAATAAGGCTGCCACATGGGATCGTTTATCTCGCGACAGACCACTTCTGTCTAATTAGTGTGAAACACAGTAGAAAAATATAGGCAACTGTAATTAAAGTAAGGGATCAAGATGTGTGTATTGCACATGGTGCACATGGATGAGTTTTTCTCACAGTATGTATATCTGATTCCCCGCGGTGTTTCAGGTAAAGCTATCACTGCTGTCAGAGTGTGCCGCACATGTTTTATCCACGCCTCACATCTCCGAAATAAACGAAAAGATTTCCTGTGCGTGTGTAAGCCTAAAGCCTTCTTTTCAGGTGCAGCGAATCACAGGGATGATTTCAGCACACATCGAGTATGTGTGCAAAAGTTTAGCTGAACTCTTGAACTCGCTCATGCATTATTCATCTGTCCAGGTGAGACCGAGTTTTGCAGAAATAGCTCAAAATGCGGCTCCCTGTGTCCCAGACAACTGCAGCGTGTTGTGGTAGGAGTGAGAACATAATCTGAACAGGAAATTGCTTCGGAACGCAAGGGTTTATGGGTATATGGAGACAGATTATAACGTCTTAAAGCCAAGTCACTGATGCTTGGAAAGCATAACAGAAAAAAAATAAATAACCAAGGGCAGATTGCAGTCTGGGCTGATCCTTAGATTCTATTTTTTGTACGTACTGTTTAACCAGTTTGTACACCAAAGGAGGCTAATACACCAGAGCACAAAACCATTATGCTAAGCTGTTTATTGGGGTAGAATCACATTTGTTTTGTGTTCCCTTAGGGACAAATATACAATCCAGTCTGAAGTGCCAAATGCCAAAAGCACAGTGCAATTGGTCTGTTTTGAATTTTCTGGGTTCACCAATCTCATTCTCCGCCTATAAGCGCGCACACACGACTTTCCACAAATAAAGCAATTAAAACAATTATTAGGTCATAGCTTAGTAGTATGCATAGTGGCACTGTGGTAGTGGTCAACACATTCACCTTAAATACAAAAGATCCCAAATTTGAGATGTGGAGGAGACACAAACCCAGCCTCCTAGTATTGGTCCCATGCCCAGGTGCATCAGGAAAGACATCTGGTGTAAAATCTTTGTCGAATTAACATCTGCAGCAAATCCATCCAGAGAAAAAAAAATGGGAGCAGCCAAAAGTATCTTTTGCTTATTTGTATATATAAATTCAAGCTAGAGAAACTTTAAAAGGGCACCTGCTCTGATTATTTCCAGTTTAGTTTGATTTATATAGCTCAAGATCACAGCAACGGTTGCCTAAAGGTGCTTTATATTGTAATGTAAAGACCCTAAAATAATACAGAGAAAACCCCAACAATGAAAAGGCCCGCTATGACTATGTCACTTGGTGACAGTGGGAAGGAAAAACTCACTTCTAACAGGAAGACATGTCAGTTAGGTGCAGCCATCTCCTGAGATCAGGTGGGGGGAGGAAAATGGGACAAAGGACACACTGTGGAAGAGACAGGGTTAGGGTTAAATGTAATAGTGGTGTATAAACAGACTGAGAGTGGAAAAAAAGGTGAGTGAAGAAGATATGCTTAGTGCAGGATGAGAAGTGCCCAGCAGCCTAGACCTATTGCAGCATAACTAAGGGAGGATTCAGGGTCACCTGACCTAGCCCCAACTATGAGCTTAATCAAAAAGGAACGTTTTAAGCCAAATCTTAAAAGTAGAGATGGTGTCTGTGTCCCGAATCCAAACTGGTTCCACAGAAGAGGGGCCTGAAAACTAAAGGCTCTGCCTCCCATTCTACTTTTAAGATAAGATAAGATAACTCTTTATTGTCATTGCACAGTCATACATAGTACAGTAGTACAATGAAATTGGAAAACTGTCCTACGTCACTACATATAACACAACACAACACAACACGATATGACACATCACAACGCAACACAAACAACACCACACAGTATATTAACTTAGTAATAAAAAAGAAGAAGAAGTGTATTTGTATTGCACACTGTTATTATTGCACATTAATTATTATTGCACCTTGTTATAAATATAAATACTATTATTGTTATTGTTTTAAACATTGTTACCTCCCCCCTAAAAAAGTCCAGGGAGGTAGCCAGTCAGGTCAGCTGTTTGCATTGATCAGGGCTATTGCCCTGTTGTAAAAGCTGTCCTTGAGTCTATTTGTTCGGGACCTCAGCAGCCTGAACCTCCTGCCAGACAGCAGCAGCTTAAACACCCGGTGTCCTGGGTGTGTACTGTCCCGTAGGGTGCTGCGTGCCCTCCTGAGACAGCGAGTGCTGTGCAGGTCCTTCAGGGAGGGAAGAGGATGTCTAATGATTTTTTTGGGCC
The DNA here is from genome assembly GCF_056152115.1 of Neolamprologus brichardi. Lineage (NCBI taxonomy): Eukaryota > Metazoa > Chordata > Actinopteri > Cichliformes > Cichlidae > Neolamprologus > Neolamprologus brichardi. Next base: position 43,190,087 of record NC_142106.1, on the reverse strand, counting down.
ATATTGATGACCCTCTGGAGTGGCTTTCCGTGTGCTGTGGTGCAGCTGGAGAACCACACACCGATGCAATATGTCAGCACACTTTCAATGGAGCAGCGGTAGAAGACGGACTCCTTCTTCAGGTCCATTTTTCTGAGGATTCTCAGAAAGTGGAGACGCTGTTGGGCCTTCTTTAAAACCGCAGAGATGTTAGAGCTCCATTGGAGGCCTGTGTCTATGTGCACACCCAGAAACTTGAAACTGGAGACCCTTTCCACACACTCCCCGTTGATGCTGACAGGCTGCAGCTCGGACTTCCTCCTTCTGAAGTCAACTACCAGTTCTTTTGTCTTGGTGGTATTGAGGTCCAGGTTGTTATCTACACACCAATCTGACAGCCTCTGAACTTCAGCTCTGTACGCCATCTCATCTCCCCCTGAGATGAGCCCCACCACGGTGGTGTCATCTGCAAACTTGATGACTGTGTTGTCTGGGTGGGAACTAACACAGTCATGTGTGTACAGTGTGTACAGTAGGGGACTCAGTACACAGCCTTGCTCTAGGAACCACAAGTAGGCCTGTGGTCTGAGAGCAAAGTGTTGTATTGGGGTAATACGGTAAATATGAGATCTTTAAGATAAGATGAGACCTTGCATGTGGGGAAAAGGGCTTTAAATTTGATCCTGGATCCAACAAGGAGCCAATTAAGGAAATCTCAAATCAGAGAAATTTGCCCTTTCTTTCTAGTCCCCGTCAGTATTCTCACTGCAGCATTTTGAATCAACTGAAGACTTTTAAATGAACAGAAGCAAGTCTTAATAGCCCCCCCCCCCCCCCCCCCCCCCCCCCCTTTAAGCAGAGCCACTGTGTCACTATGATAATCAAAATGCTTAAACATGCTTAAATAAATACCTGGAGCTGTTTCAAGATGGCTAACAAGTTGCTATGAACCATCATATCAGAGATATGCACCCTCACCAACAACATATAGAGCCAACTGTAGGAAAAGAAACTGTGAAACTGGGTGTTAGGTATCACTAAACACTCACTGACCTCATTATTTGAAACTCTGACCACATTTAATTTGGTCATCTAGCAAAATACCACCAAACACAAGACAGCAAATATGGAAAAACACAACAGACCCCCTTTAAACACAACATTAAGAAGATACCTGAGGTATTGATCTGCCAACCCTGACTTTGCTCTCCATTCTGCTTTCCATTGTTTTGACATTTGTCCTTTACCTCATCTTTACCATTCCTGTTGTGTTGCACATCGAGGGTTTGGGAAAACAATTTGTCTCAGCATAGAATGTGATAAATGAAAGCCATATGTCATTGCGAGAACAGATTGAGGCCCGTGTGCGTTGACAGTACATTTTGTCCCAGTGGGGCTCCCATCTAAGCCTTGACATTTTCAGACAATATTGCAGTGTTGAGCCACAGTTAGGATTTCATAAGTCAAGCTAACACTAGAGACGTGTGTGTGTGTGTGTGTGTGTGTGTGTGTGTGTGTGTGTGTGTGTGGGAGTATATCTACTAACATAACGATCATCTCTCTGCCTGTCTCAGTCTTTCAGTGCCTGTGTCGCAACACTTATTACTTTCTTGCAGCATGTGTGTACATGTTTGAGTGTGTGTGTGTGTTTGCATGCATCTGTCACACAGTATACTTCAAGCCTCTTAATATGTGTTCTTTTGAATTCCTCTCTCCGTCGCTCTGTTTGTCCTTTGTTTCATAAGCCCGCTGCTTTTTTCTTGTTTGGTGTGTGTCTGGAGTAAGATGACATGTACCATATTTATCAGCCTATCTTTCCCCATTTTGCTCTTTTATCCAGGTGTTTTTCTTGTTTGTTATTTGTGCCATTAGGGTTCACAGTCTCCACGGTCTTGATGTTATCTGCTGCATTACATCCGGGCTAATGCAACACTTTTTGTGCCATCCTTGCTAGTAACTGCTGGGTAAAAACAGCCAGGCTTTCCTCTCTTTTCAGCTGTCGGAAGTCACAAGGAACGGTCTGATAGGTGGCTGACAGAAACTTCTGTTTTATATCTCGATATATACGCTATAACTTTATGTTACTAACAAATTACTGATTTTCCTTTATGCCTTTTTTATGCATATATTCCAGTCAGACTGAACCTGTATGTTTTTTTTTTCATCCATCAATCAACACAAAACCTCAGCGTTTTTGATGAGAATCATTTAGTCTGTTTTGGAGCGTTTTACGTTCAAAGACTCATTAAATTAAACCATATAAAAGGTGATAGTATCTCAAGCACACCATTTAGCATCTCTGTATGGTGATTAGAAGATTTCAACATGGCACCGAGCACCCTAATAGCCTCGTTATGCTGCCACGCGTGGTTAAGCTTAATAATAAATCTTGACATATGTGTAGTTCCCTGCGAATATGGCAAATGCCATTAGGGGTTGCCTTCCTGTCCAGAAATTTTAAAAGCTTTCACAGTAGGAAAAAATCATAGGTGGAAATGCAGCACTTTTTGCAGCTTCAGTTTCAAAGGGCTAATACTGCAAATCCTTCCAGACTCTGACTGGGAGACTTGATTGGTTTGAACAACTCTGTGCTTTTATGCACAAAACTGGCTTGTATTACCGCAAGATATACGTTGAGTGGCCGGGCACTTTGTTTCTGAAAAATCGATCCAGTTTTAAAAAACAACAAACCCCCCCCCCCCCCAAAGCTCTTGCATTAAATCTTAGTGCTTAGCCAGGGTTAGATTTCTGGGGTGATTTCTGATTTTGTTTTATTGAGAAAAAAGTCCAGTATCAGTAAATCAGTTGCTGTATTTTAAGGAGTAAATTTACCGTACATATTTAAATATTGCAAGAGTTCATTAACTTTCCCGAAATGTTGTTTGTTTCTCCAAAGCAAAGGCTGACTCTGCCGTTCATGCTGCAGACAGCGAAAAACAATAGAATTAATAGAATTAACAACAGCACTAGAGCTGCTTTGCTGCACAAACTTCTTCAAGTCAACATTTATAAATTATAAGTGCTCTTTTCCACAACATGCTACACCAGCATTATATATTGGAAAGCCCTCTTTTATATAAAGCACAACTGTAAGCCCGTTCTCAGTGAATGCTACTCCCACATCTCCAAGTCCATGTGATGTTTGAGATCACATTTTAACAAACGTTATCCCCTTTTGGTATTTCTAGCACCTAACACTGAGTGGTAGTATATAGTAGACAGGATCTATGAAAGCAGCCAGAGATGTGACAGTATTTGTTCGTTCTACTGGAAGTACAACAGAGAGAGAAGGAAGGGAATTCTGCACTTTATCCTCCTTTCAATACATAATGCTCACTCGGGGAATTCTTTGAGGCACAGCCACAGTCAGTGGCTCCCTCTGCCCTCTCTCTCGCCTCCTGTCTTTGTTTCTCTTCCCTTCTCTGCCCATCATACGGCACTGCTCGCTTTATTTCACCTCTTACACTTCAGCGTGTGCCTTTGGTCTCTTTGCTATCCGTCTATGCTAACGCCTGTGTTTATGTGTGCTTTCCACTGTATCTGTTAAGAATCTGAAGCGTATGTCTCAACACTGTAAAACACCTGCATATGTTTTCCATCCATCTGATTCCTGGGATGGTCTTCATAGTCTGTTTGTGTGTGTGTGCATGCCAGACAATTTCTTATGAATGTAGAAATATTGGTACTAAATCCACTACATGCCTCTCCATCTCTCTTATGCTTTTCAGATTTTTTTACGCACACCTTTTACCTTTTTTTTTTTTGCATGTCTCGCTAGCCAGCCCGTTGTTGTGCTAGCATGAGTTTGCATGATTGCGTGCATGTGTACATGTAAATGTGTGTGTGTTTGCCTGCCTGCTTGCTTGTGTATTAATATGCAAAGGAAACAGCTGGCGTGGCTAATGGCTGTCCCTCCCCGCGTTCCTCCCAGATCCTGTCCTCTCCTCTATACCATGCTCATTCAACTGAACACTGCTTCTTCTTCATCTTTTTCTTCTGCTGCTGCTGTTGCTCTTCTCCTTGAGGCTTCAAACAGAAGCAGGTGTCTGTGTGTGTGTGTGTGTCTGCATGCATGTGTGTGTCATATAGTAAGTCACATAGAAAGGGGCGAGCAAATGATGAAAACAAGAGAAGGTTAAAAATAGGCGAATATGGGATTAGTGTTGTGGAATTATTTACGGTAATGATGAAAGAACGGAGATTGCATTAGTCTGTGGAACAGTAATGTAATCACCATGCAAATTTAAATTAAAGCTAACAGCATGGTCTTGAAGTCCAGAGAGAATGAAAGAGGAGTGGAGGAGTAGGAGGAAGAGAGAGGTTCAGCATAAGCGAGTTCAATTAGCAGAATTTAGCCTATTAATTAGTGCTATTAGCAACATCACGCTGGGGTGTGAGACTGGCTATGTGTGTGTGTCTGTGTGTTTGACCGTTTGAGATTTGATTTGAAAGTAACTTGTTAAGAGCCGTAAACAAGGAGCTTTGAAATGCCAGAAACGAGCACGCACAAATGCAGGCTATGGAGATGTGGTTTGAATTAGCATTTTTGAGTGCAGTCCTGCTCCCAGTTTTGCAAAAGTCGCACACACACATGCACGCAGCCATACCAGCAGTCTGTGCAGTGGTGCAGGCCGTGTGTGTGTGTGGGTGTGTGTGTGTCTCTGTGCCAGGCTGTTGTGAAGTAGGCGCAGTTCGACGTCCTGCCTTTTGCGGCTTTTCTTCATAAAAATGCCACTCAGCTCCTCCAGCCGAAGAATCGGGAGCAGCTGGCGGCATTTTCTCTCCTTTTCCTTTTTCTTCTCTCCTTTTCAGGCCACTCTCGATGCCTCTTCACGAGTCTCTTCCTCTATTTTTAGTTTCCTGCAGTCATTTGTGCATTTCTCAGTTTATATCCTCACTGTCTGCCTGTCTTGTGCTCTATCCCTGACTTTTGCTTTCGTCGTCTTGTTCTTTTTTATTTTCCCAGGTTTGAAAAATTCACCCACTTGTCTGAATTCCAAGGCCAGGCGTTTCACTTTCTTCCCCCCCTCTTTAACCATTCCCCAAAAAAACAAATGAATCATTTTTATTCATGATCAGACAGGCCTATGAATGATGCTGCTGGGGGCCCAAGAGTCCAACTGCGCATTTGAGCTCTATGCAGTGATCGATGGTGAGAAACCGGCCTGTGTTTTTGTGTGTAGAGGATGTTCTCAAACTATCTGCAAGTTCACACGAAAATAATTTGAGAGAGTGAGGTCACCATCGAGCCAAAGCACTGCCAGTGCACGTACAAGAGTATTTCTCTACAGTCACGCTTGCATTTCAAGGAATGAGGAGAATGATGAAGAACTAACAAAGGAAACATTACACCACCCTCCTCTCTCCCTCCACCGAGGCTCAGAAGCTCATCGGCTCCCTCTGCTGGTGGGAAGCATCGCTTCAGCGGGCCACTTGTTGCCTTCCACTCAATTGGTTTAATTGTGTTCTTATTTATATGTTTCACCATTGATTTCTCTGTTGAGGCTGATGTGGCTGTAATCCGCAGTGACTGGCTGTCATGGTGTGATGGATGGAACAAAGCCAGCAAGCAAACACAATGCGAGATAAGTGTGACACCCTTGTGTGTGTCTGCGTGAGTCACCGTGCGTGTGTCTGTTTGTTCAGTTGGGTGTCTGTGTTTGTGTCTGCACTTGCTCTTTGTTCTCTGGCGAAATGCGTCTGTACACAGATTTGCATGTATGTGCGCGCAACGCGATGAGCATGCGGTCGCTGCTGGGGAAAAAAATGGCACGAGATGCATGACGATGCGTCACGATTGCGCTTCACAAACATCACCTCAGATGAGGTGATGTTTGTACCACATTGGCCAGACATATTGGTAGCAGCTCACTGCCTCTTCTTTTCCCTCTCGCTCTCCCTTGCACAGTCACACACACACCTCTCTCTCTCCCTATCCCTTGTGGCCATGCCTCCCTTGTCTGTCACTTCCTGTGTGTATTTATGGTTGTGTGCCAGAGCAGTAAATGTATGCAGTGTCTGCCCCATTTCTTCCCCTTGCTGCCGATATGATAGAGTGGAACAGGAGGTAGTGAGGAAAGTCCCGCAATAGACCCAGGCCTGGAAAGAAGGTCAGTGTATTACGTATGGAGAGGAGAGGAAGAAGAACCAGGAATAAAGACGGAAGGCATTTATAGATATCATTAACCCATCCAAATCATCAAATTCGGGTGCTTCAATCACTTCTATAGCCAAAGGTTTATAAAATCAAGCAATTCCACAATCAGCTGTTGGTGGTATTAGAACAGAGTGGGAGAGTTTGGGAACAGTTGGCAACTATGAAATGGTAGGTCACGTAAAATCACAGAGCGGGGTTAGCGGATGCTGAGCGTGAAAGGAACTCTTAATGCTTTAGCATTTTGTTCCCAACTTTGTGGGAACAGTTTGGGGATGGCCTCCTTCCTGTTCCAACATGACTGCACTTGTGCACAAAGCAAGGTCAATATAGACATAGTTGAGCAAGTTTGGTGTGGAAGAACTTGACTGATATACACCTGACAGAAGGCCTTTGGAATGAATTAGAGCCGAGACTATGAGCCAGGCCAACATCAGTGTCTGACCTCACAAATATGCTAATGGAAGAATGGTCAGTCTTCTCAGAACAGTTGTATTAAACTGTATTAAACCTTGTGCATTAAGAATGGATCATATCCATGTGAAGGCAGATGAGCAAATACTATTGGGAACATAGTGCATCTAAAAAAGATTGAGATTTGTTAAAAAATCATGGACGTGCAACTCTTTATGTCCAAATGTGGTGGAAAGCGAGCAGTTATCTCTTCTTCCTCAACACCTCAGCAAATCCCTCAGACAATCAGCACCTTTAAAATCAAACTAAACGCTGCTGCTAACCATGGCACCGCTTACAATATGTAAGCCCTGGTATGTACGTTTACACTGTCCAGAGTCCTGTACTGATAAGCTCACCATGCAACAGAGCGAGACAGAAAAAATACACATGTCGATGTCTATAAATGGCACAAATAGGGTTTGAAGAACTGCCCCCAGGTAATACTTGTCTGTCTAACTAGAGTGGACATTGCGTGACTGCCTGATCACAAGCGCTCCACAACCAAATAAAATGTAAATCAAATTTTGTATGAAGGAAAAACAAAGACACGTGGTTGCATTTTTGAAACAAGAAATAAGTGTGACCCTCTGACTTTCAGTTTTCTATCAAATTTGATCTGATTTTGAGCTTTGATGGCATATCATTTTCTGAGTAGCTGCCCTTGTGTTTGTTTCTAGTTTGGATTTTTATTTGTTTTCTTAGCTAGCACATACTGTTTGACCTTTTGCTTGTATTTGGATGGTTGCCTTCAGTCTTGCTCCTCGCCAGTTTGGCTCACCTGTCGCTGCATGTGTGAAAGTAGTCTTGTATTAAAGCTACAGAATTCGTGTTTTTTTACCCATCTGTGCTGTCCTGCGTTTGGATCCTCTCTCGTCCATCCACCACGAACAACAGATGTAACGTGGTAATTAAATATGACTTTGACTCATTGGATGAATAAGCGTAGCCCACTTCATTTTGCACACCATGTTTCATGGGCTACATGGTTTTAACGCTGCATATGATTCAGAAGTTGATCAGCTTAACATTCAGATGTTTCAGAGTCATAACTCTCCCTCTTCTGCAAATCAGGCACACACTGCTCCTGGTGCAACAGTGCCGTTTGATGCGCTAATAAATTCTCAGTGCTGACTTTGAGTGCAAATGTGGGAATTACTCTTTCCATATAGTAAAGCAGACAGTAGGAATTTGGAAGTCCATGTGATGACCGGTTGTGTAGAGAGTATGATTTACCTGCAGAAGACCAGGAGACTTCAGGAGATGCAGACATGTACATTTAAAATAGAAGAAGAAGAGAGATGTGCTAGTGCTACAGAAATGCTGTTGAGGTTGTTCCTCCAAACACGTACTGTATTACACATCACTCATTACTTTTAAGAAAAGTAATGCAGTATGTTATGTAATTACTCACTGAAAAGTTTCTTGCATTGCTTGTTACATTTCTTTCTTATTACTCTGATTAATTACCAGTTAACAATATGAACTAAAATTGAAAACGTTGAAGTTCAGGCTCTGGCTGCTGGGCTGGAGTCAGCACACACTCATCATTAACATCACTCAGGGTTCTCAGCTAGCTTTGCGTTAGCATGCTGTCTGTGCAGATTGTGGCAAAGAGCTAGCTGTGGATGCAATTTCCACATTACCATTGTGCATCTGTCCTTTTGTGCAATAACATTAAAGGTCTTGTCCATACCTCCTTTCCTGAAAAGGAGAAAATATGTTTGATTTATGCCCCACCCCTTTTCTATCCCACTGGTGTGCAGATAAGTGAACGACCTTTGCAAAACCAGTAACAAAATAATTTTAACTGTGACGTTATTACTGAATTTAAGACAGTCACTAAATTAAAGTAATTTAGTGACTGTTAGTGAAGTGCAGATCGATCCTGAAATATCGATTCCTCCGATACCAGTCATTTATGTTCTAGAATCGATTCTCACATTAAAATATCGATATTTTAGTAATTAATGTAATGGTAAATTTGTAGTTTATCATTAACAGGAACACAGTGGAAAGAAACTATATCATTCGGATTGTCATTCGGAACTACTTCCTCTTCCGCCTTTCATAGTCATGTGCGAAATATGGCTGTATAAATGTCTCGCAGCCGCTAGCGTGCACACTCACAACAATGGCTGAGCGTAATTGGAGTCATGTGCGGATGTATTTTACCTCCACAAACAGCTGAGACGTGGTTTGCGATACATGTGGCAAAAAAGTGAGGTGTTGTGGCCATAGTTACCAACCTTGAGACCTCAGAATTAGGGAGACAGTCAAAAGGGCTGTTGGGGGTGGGGGTGTCTAAATAAAGCTGGGTAGTACATCACAGGCTCCCTCGGTGGAGTGAAACTCAGCCGTCTGCTCTTTGCTATCTAAAATATAACCAGGCGCTGGCGTAAACTCTCAACCGTCTCACACTTCTGTTTAATCAGTTTTCTGTTTGATGTTTATTCAGCTGTGTGAAAACCCCGGAGGAACCCTCCCGAGGAATTAATAAAGTTAAATTTAATTTAATCTAATCTAATAACTTTAATCTCAGCCAAACCGATTTACTCACAAACAAATAAAACACTGAAAAAGCCAAACAATAACATTTTTAAGTTATCAAAGTGACTTATATATCATGTTTAACCCGAGTAGCGAAAGACCGCGGGGGTTTGAAGACGATGTGTCGGTCGGCTCAGATATTTGAAGTTTACACAGCTACATTCTCACCTGAAAATATGTTAAAAGTTTTTTTGCAACCCAGAAAGAGAAATAAGAGTAATATTGAAACTAAGTAGCTGCCGTCATTGTTGGAAACTGGAACTGGCTGGGCCGCGCTATGAATTCTGCAATATGGTTTTTAAATTTTGTTGTCCGGGTGGAAAATCGGGAGAAATTCGGGAGAATGGTGGGATTCTCCCGGAAAAATCAGGAGGGTTGGCATGTATGGTTGTGGCAACATCACTAACCTTGTCAAACATCTCACAGTAAATCATATCACAGAATAGTGCTGCAGGCAGGCAAGGTGTTCAAATAGCGCACAACTTCAGTTTTTTTTTTATTTCTATATGATGAACTCTGCATTATTACGTGATAAGAACCAGTAATCTGATGTCCTGTAATCATTATGACGCTGTAATTTGAGATACAATAAATAAAATACATTTTTGGTACAAAGTATCGGTATCGGATCAGTATCGTCGATACCACCCTGAATATTACTTGGTATCGGATTGGAGAGGAAATCAGTGGTATCGCACATCACTAGTGACTGTACTGTGTTAATGAAGAAGGTAAAAATTACAGTAACACTTTACTTTGTAACCCATCACACCTCTTATACCACTGTACAGCACGTTTATTAACAACAGGGAGCTGACCAAAGTGCTGAACAGTTAAACAATGACATTGACAACAACGACAGGTAAGAAAATGAAAAGAAAATTAGGATAAAAGAATTGGTAACTCTCATACAGTTTCGAGAGCCAGAGTAAAAAATATGTTTTAAGATTTAAAGCAATTTAAAAAGAGTAACAGTTGGGGCCTTTCTAATGTGGAGAGGTAGATCATTCCACATTTTCGGTGCCACAACCGCAAATGTCCGATCTCCTCTATGAACCATCCTAGACTTACGTAAGGTAAGGAGTAGATGATCGCTTGATCGAAGGGCTCTAGAGGGCGTATAAAGCTGCAATAGGTCAGACAAATAGTCTGGCCAATTAGCACTTCAAACAGTCAAAAGTAAGATTTTGAATTTAATTCTAAAAAGCACTGGAAGCCAATGAAGGGAAGCAAGCACCAGAGTAATATGTTGGTGTTTCTTCACACGAGTCAAAAGGCGAGCTGCAGCATTCTGTACAAGTTGGAGCCGGGCTAAGCTGGACTGCCTGACACCCACATATAGTGAATTGCAGTAATCCAGTTGAGATAAAACAAACGCATGAATTGCTCGTTCCAAATTTTTAAAAGATAAAAAAGATCTCACTTTGGATAGGAGACTTAATTTAAAAAAGGACCGCTGGACAACTGAATTAATTTGTTTCTTGAATGTAAGTTTGCTATCCAAGAAAACCCCCAGGTTTTTTACATGCGTTTTAACAGCACATGTTAGGTTGCACAAGTCCAGATCTGGGGCATTGAAATTACAGGTCGGTCCAAAAATAATTACCTCAGTTTTATCCTTGTTGAAGGTAAGAAAATTTGAGGCCATCCAGGTTTTAACTTCGTCAAGACATTTGACTAGTGATTCCATGGGCGTGGAGGTGTTTCTATTAAACTGAAGATAAATCTGGTTGTCGTCGGCATATGAGTGAAAGCAGATGTTATGCTTCCTAAAGATTAGGCCTGGGGGCAACATGTAAACATGAAAAAAGAATCGGGCCTAATACGGAACCCTGCGGGACACCACAAGTAAAAGGAGCTGGGGTAGAAATAAAATCATCAAGGCTCACGGAAAAAGTCCTCTCGGTGAAGTACAACCTGAACCATTCCAAGGAGATACCTTTGATACCACATTGCTCCAAACGGGAGATCAGAATGCTGTGGTCAACAGTATCAAAGGCTGCAGTTAAGTCTAGGAGCAGGAGCACAACTGGGTCTCCTGAGTGATTAATAAAATATCATTAAGTACTTTTAGGAGGGCAGTTTCTGTGCTGTGGTGGGTTTTGAAGCCCGACTGGAACTTCTCAAAAATATTATGACTATTTAGAAAGGTTTGTAGCTGCTCAAATACAATCCTTTCTAAAATTTTTGACAGAAACAGAAGCTTGGAAACAGGTCTAAAATGAGCAAGAACAGAAGAATCAAGGTTCGTTTTTAAGCACTGGCTGCACTTCAGCGTGCTTGTATCCAGTTGGTACTACTCCAGAGCTGACACTACTAAAATAGTTAAAATGTCGGGACCGACTACTTTAATAATCTTTTTTAGAAAATGGGTTGGGACTCGGCCCTGCGACAGACTGGTGACCTGTCCAGGGTGTACCCCGCCTCTCGCCCTATGACAGCTAGGATAGGCTCCAGCGCCCCCCGCGACCCTGAAAAGGATAAGCGGAAGCGAATGGATGGATGGATGGGTTGGGACTCCATCTGAAGGGCAGGATGATGTCTTTATGCTATTGCAAAGATCTTCCACCTGGTTAAGACATACAGCCTCAAACTGGTCAAAAGCAGTTGAGGAGGTATATGTTAATGAAACATTATACAGAGATGGGGTAGATGTAGATCGAAGCCTTTCTATCTTATTAATAAAAAACTGCAAGAACCTATCGCAAGTTTCAATGGAGCTATCTATATGGAAAGCGGGGGAGGTATTCAAGACCGAATCAATAACTGAGAAAAGAGTTCAGGGGTTATTAGAGTTGTTCTCAATAATGCTTGCAAGAAACTTAGATTTTTCACCTTTTACAATGACTTGATATCTAGATAGGCTCTCTTAGCAGCAGGAAAGAGACTTGTAATTTGTCTTTTTTCCATTTTCGTTCATCCTTCCTGCACTGTCGCTTAGCTCAGACGTTCCCAAAGTGTGGGGCCCGCCCCCTAGGGGGGGCGCAGAGCCATTGCAGGGGGGGCGCGGCATGAAAAGGGAAAAAAAAAAAAAAACCAACGCTTGGACACTGCTAGCACGGGCGCCCACACAAAGGCAAAGCAGGAGATGAAGCATAGCTGAATATGTTTCCAAACCAACTTCATTCTAAGCCAAAGACTAGAAAATATGGTGAAGCATATCTTCCCTTTGGTTTCACCTGCACAAATGCTGAGGTAGGTCTCCTTGCAGGATTGGTTTTCCCTTCGTTGGGAGCAGCGCTGGGCTGTTTAAATCATGGACAAACAGTATCCCACATTCTTGATTTGTAGTTCACAAACACTTGTTGTAATGACTAACTACTCTTGACATTTTGGAGATGTTAGCTCTTTATACAGTAAAGTTACAGTGGGATACAAATAACATCAGGCTGATCCTGCCACAATTTGTTCCCCGGTTCAAATCACGGTCAAACAGCGTCCAACAGTTGTTTATGTTTTTGAACCCATTTTGCAGAGGGATTTTTTGAAAAATGTATTGATAGCAATGTTGAATATTATTACACAGAAAAAAACAACTACATGTAAAATAATTACACCGTGACGCCTCTGCCTTTGTAAATGGAGGGACAGTAACTGCATGTATATGTAAGCGTGTAAAACCTGCAGATAGTCAGATTAACAGTATTTCGTCTCTATCTGCCATTCTGCAATTCATCTCATGTAAACAATAACGTGCACACAGCGTGACGTGAAAAAAGGCACATACCTTTGACATTGCATGACGAACTCTGTATTCCTCATCCAGTAAACGCAAAAAAGGAGTTTTAAAAAATCTCCATTCTCGGTGATTCGAAACGCCGTTTACGTGTGGACGAAACAGCTGCGTTTTCAAAAATACCCGTGTAGGTGTGGACATAGCGTAAAAGAGTTAGTAGTTTATTTTCTTACTACCTGTCATTTATTGCAGATTACTTGTAATTATTTGCTTAATTGTTTACTAAATGTTTGAGGTGTGAAATAAACCGCAATGGAGCAAAATATGGGTGTGTGTGGTTGGAGGATGTGTTCGTGCGCGCGCGTGCGTGCGTGCGCGCGCGTGAGGGGGGCGCGAACATTTTTCTTGTAAAACAAGGGGGGCCCAGCAAAAAAAGTTTGGGAACCACTGGCTTAGCTGATCGAGTTGAGTCGTTTATCCACGGGTCTGAGTAAGCTGTCGATCGCTCTGATTTAAATGGGGCGATCACATCAAGAATAGTCTTGCATTTATTATTAAAATTCGAATCCATCTGCTCAATACCATCACCAAGGGAAGGATTCGACAGTCTTTAAAAGGCAGTGGAAAACTGTGTTTAAAAACACGATAACATCGTGTTGAGGATGTAGGTTTAAGATGGCAATGAGATAAAAGTATATTAAACACTAATGGACAGTGGTCAGAAAAGATTGCATCACTTATTTCCAAATTAACAACTGGTAATCCAAAGGACAACACGAGGTCCAACGTGTGGCCCTGTACATGTGTTGGATCCAATACATGCTGGATGAGGCTAAAAGAGTCAATCAAATTTAAAAAGTCTTTAGCCAGCTGGTTGTGGGGGCAGCATACATGGATATTAAAATCACCTACTATTAAAATTTGATCATAACTCGGGATGATTCCTGCTAAAAAAGTAGAAAAATCTCAAATAAAATCTTTGTTATATTTTGGAGGTCTGTATATTATTCCAACAAGTGTTGGGCGTGGGATTTCGAAGCTTGAGTAAAAGTCTGTTGAAAGTTGTTTATATGTTAGTTTCTTCCTGAGGACAGCCGCCCCCGCGTTTGCCAATCCTCGGCAGATTTAAATAATCACAGTCAGAAGGTAGGAGTTCAGTAAAACAATTGAGCTCACCTGGTCTCAGCCAAGTTTCCGTTAGGAGCATGAGATCCAAATCGGGGTAAGTAAAAAAGTCCTTTAAAATAAAGGTTTTAGGCTAATTCTCAGTGAAGTCGAAGGCTTAGTAGTGGAAATAGGAGCCTGTTGCAGCGTCCGTAGGTTCTGGAAGTTTACTCCAGCATGGGTTTATTGTAGTAATCCCAGCGATAGGAACCAAACAGAGGTAGATCATGGTCAGGGAGGTCCAGTGTTTGACGTAGTCAAATCTGGCCGCCTCAAAGTATTGATCATTCCCGGGACGTAAGAAGGCAGCCTTCAGTCTCGCCAGTCGACCGCTTCATCTTCCCCGGCGCCGGCGGCGCCTGGTTGATTGGGGTAGCTTCGAGGCAAAGCAGAGGCAGACTGGGACAGGAACACCGGGCAGAAACGGTGGAGGGAGAAATTTCTGATTTCCGTGGTTCCAGTAAGATTCACGTCTCAAGCAAGGTAATCTTAAATCTAAAAGTGTTTGGCGATCGTAAACACACAGAGAGTTAGCATCTTTTGAAGCGAGTAAAACAAAAGCAAATAATAACACTGGAAGGGACAGACGGCTGGCCGTGAACACTGGCGCCATCTTTGTTCTGAAGTTTATCTGATCCAATCCCTACAGATAAAGGAACACTTGGAGTATATTACATCTGAACACATTGTATACTATGAATTTGTGTAGTGCATGAATTTTGACAGGATAGTGTTGCCTGAAATTGAATATAGTTACATTATGAGATACATTTGACTGTGACTGTCCTGCTATCTACTGCATTTTGAATCATTTGTACTTTTGACCATTAAATTCTTACGGGGGGAGAGATTAAAATGTAACACATAACCCTGCAATGTGTGATTTTTACCCACAATTCCTCCTGTCAGCTAGTGAGCACGGGCATCACTAGCTGATGATCTGAACTGGAAATGTATCCTTCTTCTGCTACCTTTCCCATCAGTGGTAAGTAATTTAGGGTAAATTTGTAGTTTATCATTAACAGGATCACAGTGGAATGTAAGTATATTACTGGGACCGTCTAAATCAGGGGTCGGCAACCTGCGGCATGCGGCTCTTTTGTCCTTATACTGCGGCTCCGGGTGGTTTGGGAAAATAAATTAGAAATATTTAGCTGAAGTGTATTTTATTTGTGTTTAGTTATTTTTTAACTTGTAGTTCTAAATTGGAAGATTTTTGTGATATTGAAATATAAAAATAAAATTATATCTTATTATTTTTTCATCGCTCAAAATAAGCGTCACACTCGCGGAAGCCGGTATACCCGCCGAAACGCCGTGCCTTTATCGAGACTTTCGACCCCAGGTAGGCCAATTATGGATCTTCGGATCCACATTATGTCTGCAGCTGTTCTCCACCGTGAACTTTGTTAAAAACAAACACAGCTCACGCCTCACAGATGACAGCTTACAGTCCTGCGTAAAGATGAAAGCCCCGATCTGCAGACGCTGTGCGCAGAGGTTCAGGAGCACAAGTCTTATTGTAAACATATCACTGCAGACCCGACGATGTTTGCATGAACACGCTTTTCAGCACCTCTTTATTGACCACTTTTCACACGCGGTTGCTGTACGCATACACCCGGCTGTAGCTTTGCAGCTCACAGTCCGACAACACAACAGCAGAGAGAGCAGACTTTAAGGCGGCGAGGCGTGAGTGCGGGTGCCGCTCAGGTGCGTCCGACTCCCCTGCAGCGGCACTGCAGACCACGCCCCGCCACACACATTAACCAGGTAAAATACATATTTAGGCAGAATTGTGCAAATATCTATTTTTTTTAGCAGCATAGTGCTTTTTTCCAATTACTTTTTAAAAGTCAGGTCAAGGCTCCAAAAGCCCAAAGGCGATATAAGGGTGGCGGCTCACAACAGTTTTTGTTTGCTACATGGATCATTTTAGTTCAGCTGGGTGTCTTTCCTTTTGTTATATTTCTTTAAGAGTTCAAAATGTGTTAATTACATAAATAAAATGTAATTTTCTCTGTAGCACTTCATGGATTTCATAAGTAACACACTTTAGTTGCTCTGTGGATTCTTTTAAAAAGCAGTTAAAAACTTTTCTGTTCAAACAAGCCTTTTGTTGATCTACGTATTTTATATTCTTTACATTATGTACATTTGATCTTTTACATTGTGTATAATGTCTATTGATTGTATTGTTTATTTTAATATTTGTGTACAGTGCTTTGTGACTGCCTGTCTGTGAAAAGCGCTTAATAAATAAACTTTACTTACTTTAGTTGTTCACACAAAGCATAAAGGTAAAAAAAAACTATATATAAAGTGTTATCTTCATTTTAGATGTCAAAAAGTATTTGCGGCTCCCAGTGTTTTCTTTTGCGTGAAAACCGGGTCCAAGTGGCTCTTCGGGTGTAAAAGGTTGCAGACCCCTGGTCTAAATGATTGGTAGGAACAACTTTTTCAACCTGTCATGAAGGTAATGGCTGATCGTAAGCAAAGTCATGTGTGGAGCCATTTTTAAAATGACACAAACACAAACAGCTTGTGACACATGTTGCAAGGCCACAAAACTTGTCAAACACAAATAAAAGTAAATCCTAACACTGAATGTGATGATGATTTCATAGGGCATGACAGATGTCTCACCAAGTCCTTTGGTGCTGCGGGCAGGCACGATCCAGGTACAGAGAAAGAAAATATAGAGCTGTTGTTGAATTTTGGAAAGCGACTTATGTCTAGGCTTAGGTTTTTGTGTCGATGTTTAAACGGGAATTCCCTGCATCCTTAAAACTACAGAATCTCCTCCATACCTGCTTCATGCCCTGGAGGACGGGGCTGTGGCCCCCCCACCCTCTAGCAGATCATTACATAAAGGAACCTTTTAAAAACTAGCGCGTCCATGCTCACAGGTGTACACACGGGTGCTCACAGACACAAACTACACCCTTTTTGGCTCCTACCTCAAAGCACACTGTGCACTGTCGATCTTACGTGCAGCACAATAATGTTTAATATTTAGTATTTACTGTTATATTTCCATATATCATCGTAATGTTGTTTATTCTATTGCTCTCTTTTTCTTCTGCTTGTTTTCTTTTTTCTTTCTCAACAGGTGATCCAGGTGATTGATATATGTATTTTTTGTCTGCTTATTTTGTTGGTTTTTGGTTTTTGCCCTTTATCCCCGTCCCTCTTCTCCGCTGTTTTTCTTTCCCTCTTTCTTTCTCCCCTTTCTTTTCCTCAGTCTGTCCCGTATTTAGCAAGTGAAAATAAAAAATAAAATAAACAATAAAAGGTGAATCAAATAGACCATTACGGCAAGGCTGGGATGGTCCATTTGGTAAAGTAAATCCGTTGGGCATCTTTCTTCGCCTTTAGACAATAATTCTGATGGCAAAAGAGCCAAACGGGACAGGCAAAAAAAATAAAAATAAAAAAATAAAATAAACTACAGAATCTCATTAGTTGAAATGAGCAATAATAAAACATGGTTGTGAAATAATAATGAAATAAATAGATTCTACAATAAATAGGTGTATGAGATAAGCTTATGTGTCCCTCACATCACTTCACATCAATTGGCCTATAGATTTAGACAGGTAAGATTGTAGAGTACTTGCAGTAAAAATAAAAATATTGTAGGCTGTAAAAAAATAAAAATACAGCATAAATAAGATAAATAGATAGATAATAACATGTATCTATAAAATGTTTCTCAGCTTATTATTTATATTTAGTCATATTAGTTTTGAGTGAGTGTTAATTAAATATCTTAAAATGTAGGCATTGACCTTTCAGCTTTTTTTATTTCTTTTATGATAATTAAACAATAAGTCTGACCTCTACACTACCTTTTTTTTTAATTTAATTTTTATTAGTATTGGATCAATATCTTTGATACCATCCTGAATTTTACTTGGTATCAGATCAGAAAGGAAATTAGTGGTATTGTGCATTACTACCATACAAGCTTTGCATTGCTATGAGTTTGCATGCACTTATGCACTCCAAATAGCAAGTGTGAAAGTACAGGATTTCAGACACAGACGTGAGCTTCACAAAGCAGCCAAAATGTAATTGAAAAGAAGATGCTAACGTGAGGAATTAAGGTCTTCTGCCCTGTCAGGCCTCCCCGAAATTTGTTATATCTCAATAAATACAAGGGTTCACTCAAAAAAAAACCAAACCTGTAACTAAAACATATAAAGTAATCCTGGGTTTTGTAAGATGCTCCAATTTGTTTCTTAAATGTGGATAATAATAATAAAGCTCCACCTGCGTTTGCCACTTGACTTGTGAAAGTCATTGACTTTCAGTGCATTTCTCTCAGCCAGTAATGACGTGCATGAAAAGTTAAAATATTCCTTTGTTGGACTTGGAGCTTAGTGAATCAGCACCCAGTTATCTGTAGAGCACATCCCTATAGAAGGAAAAATGAAGACAGTGAAAAAAGAAAGGAGAAAGCAGACGGAAAGGAGATAGCTGTCTCAAGAGGCATATTGGAAAGCTGAAAAAGAGGATGAAGAGACAAACAGTGAGGAGACTCAATTTCAAACATTACAATTCAATCAACATTATTCTTCCCCAGGCAGCAGTAACTGCAAGAAAGCATTAAAAACACATAAAAACATCACAAAAATTATATTACGCACTCCGAAGGTCAGGATTGATTGACGATAAAGTGCACTATACTATTTCATGTCGGCAATGCAAAATATATAAGTACATAAGTGCTTAAAGAGGACCGGACTGACAGCGAGAGGAAAGACAAAAAGAGTGCGTGCGTGATGACTGTGAATGAGAGTTGGCAAAATGGGAAGATTAACGAAAGGTAGAGAGGCTGCGGAGAAAAAAAAAAGCTGTACTTAGCAAAAGGAGACAGAAAAATGCTTGTAAAGAGGATCGAGCGATAAAAAAAGCTGATAAAAGGAGGGAAATATGCTTTAGCCAGAGCTTGTATGAGCGGGAAATTATCTAAAATGATATAAAAGAGCTTTATGCAGCTTGCATAAAAGAAAGAACACGCTTAATGTGCGGTAGGCACTTTCCTTTTCTAAATCTCCTCAGGAAAAAAAAACCTCCTTAAACATCCTCCTCGTTTGTCGTTTACTTCCAAGCTCCAAATATCACAAAAGGCATGTGTGTGTGTGTGTGTTAAATGGATGTTATCATGTTTCAGGCTTTGCGTGCGTGTTTTACAGAGCACATGTTTGAGAGTGTGCTGTAAGTGATGTTTGCTATAAGCACTCAGCCATCCATGACAGTGAAGTGGTGTAATGTGTTACAGTCTATCCAATATCACCCTAATTCCACTATTGAGCTACGCGGCTGCCAGCTAGTACCAGCTAATACTAGACACAGTCTCTCACACACACAGATGCACCAAAAGGCCACAGCGAAAGTCAAGTTTCGCGTTTTTTTAACACTGTTTTGACTCAAGTGCTTGCTTCCACATGTTTCTGTTTAACTAAAGTAAATACACGCGGTGTAATTTACAAGTAAGGGCCATCCCTGCCTTTAACCTGTACTCTCAACCCTAAAAACAGACATTCATCTAATAAACGGCTGGATTGAGGACTCACAGGGGACCTCTATTTTAAGGTTGTCTTTTCCCACCGGAGCTTTTACTGATGTCACAGGACTGTAAAAAGTCAGTCTACTCACACTTACACAAACATATACAGACACAGCATAATAAAACCAATTTATGATGGCTCATTTTTATGCTGCACTTCCATGCACAGCCACTCTTAGCTCGGCATAGGGTGGTATTTGTCTTATGCTTCATCCCGCTGAGCTCACTTCATACTTTGTAAAGGAGTAGTGGCATAAAATTGAGCCGTAAAGCAAATTTCTTTCTCGTGTCATCATGTGCTCAAATGATGGCTGGTGGGAGGATGGAAAAAAACAAGAAACATTGCTTGGATGTTTGGATATATATAAGCTGAGGGATTTTGTAGTGATGTCATCATGACTTCATGTGGTGATGCCACCTGTAACAGCTAATTATCTCATCTATCATATCATAATCAGTCAAAGCTTGGTTTTATTTTTAACTCAAGTGAGGGTGAGCCACAAAATTCTGAATCACAGCGAGAGATGCTGCGAACAAACCGCCTCCTGTTTGATAACTGCAGGCAACGCTGGCTCATAATAGCTTGCAAAATTCAGTCCACTGGTTTGTTTTCTTGGACATGAAATTCACTTGTTTTTCCAGGTTAGAGTGATTTCAGCAGAAAGGACATATTTTGCTTAGTTTTTATTGCCTAAACCTAACCTAACTGATCTGGCGTATGATCTGTGCACATGTACTGTCATGTTAAAAAAAACCCAAATTAACATCATAGGAAGTCCTGTGAATTAAGTACACCTTAAGTAAGAGTGTAAGTAGCAGGTGTGAGTTAATTGGCCATAATGAACAGCACCATGTTTGGTGAAACCCAAACAAAGCCTATCAGCGCACATACACTTCATGCTAACTGTCAAGCACGGCGGTGGAGGAATGATGGTTTCGGTTGGTTTTACGACCGCAGGACCTGGGTACCTTTAGGTCAATGACACTCTTTTGAATTCTAGAGTCAAATGTGAGGTCTGAGAGATAAAGCTCGCCTTACAGAATTGTGCATAACTTAATAATGGAGAGCATCCTCACACAGAACATCACATCCTGGCATAGGAACAGCTGTGTTAAGGCCCCAAAAGCTCTTCAGAGAGTGATCCGTGTGGTAGAACGCTGCGGGGGGGCTGCTGTCCCTTCCCTACAGGACATTTACACCAGGAGATGCTGGTCCAGAGCAGTTCAGATATTGAAGGCCTCTCCCATCCCAGCAACAAACTGTTCCAGCCTCTGCAATCAGGCAGAAGCTCCTGCACCATCCGGGGAAAAACAGAGGGGCTCAGGAGGAGCTTCTACCCTCAGGCCATCCGAGTCCTAAACCAGAAAATACCCCCCTAATTTAGTTAATGTATATAATTCACTACTTATGTCACACAGTCCTATTAATTTCCACCTGTAGTTGCATCAATTTTTCACCTCAGAACTGAGATAAGTTTTAAATCAGAACTTGTCCATTTGGTTTCACCAGTGGTTAATTCGCCTGTTGTCACATTTCATGGCCTCAATGCTGCCAGTTTCTTCCAGCTTTAAAATACAACAGCTGCCACTACTTGAGTGCTCAATTTCCTTGGTTTACAACACGCACCAAATTGCAGTAACACAATCAGGCCAACCAACTGCTGTAAACTCACATGTGAGTCAAGGTTCAGGGCAGGGTAGCGTGCTTTAAAGGAGCAATTAGCATCAGCTTATAATATACAGATAGAAGAAAGGAGTGAAGGAGCAGCAGCAAGAGCAGACAGCAGATCACTAATTAAATTAAGAATGAACTCCCCAAGAGTTTGCCTGTTTCCAGCGCTTGAGTCAACAAATTAACAACAGCCCCACGGCACCTGTGTGTGACTCAGTCTAACTTAGCAGGTTTGTTGTGAGGAGTGCATGTCTCCCTGTGTGTGACAGTAGTGCTGTGCAATGCTGCAAATTTGATGCCGATCCAATAACAAGGCCCACTACTGCTGCTACCAGTACCGATATCTTTAAAGGCAGCTTATGTAGAGGGAGCAGGGTGTCATGAGTTATAAGACGACTCATTGATAATATGCAAATTCTGAACACATTTTAATGCATTTAAAGCTTTTGCTGTTTAAATGTGCTATAAGCTATAAATAATACAGACGTGGTAGTCAACACAAAAAGGCATTTTTCATAGTGCATGTTTAAGGTACAGCGGTCCCTCGCTATATCGCGGTTCACTTTTCGTGGCCTCGCTGTTTCGCTGATTTTCTTTTGATGCATTTTGAATGCTTTATTTTTTTATTTTTTTTATTTATTTATTTTTTACAGCACATTGTGTTCTGCATCCTGATTGGCTGTAGACCATTTTCAATCAATCTCGTGCCGTGTCTCCTGTACAGCACAGAATGCACCTGCGGTAGCACCCAAAAGCCAGAGGAAGATGCTAGCCATCGCACAAAAAGTTGGATTTCTGGACATGCTAAAGGAAGGTAGAAGTTACCGTATTTTTCGGATTATAAGGTGCATTGAGCGAAACAAAACAGTCAGATAAGTCAATCTTTACTCAACTCGTTCTTCTTGCTTCCTCCACTTCTGTACCATTGATTCATTAATGGTTTAATAATTGTAAACAATAAAGTTGGCTACTTCACGGATTTGACATTTATTTAACGCAAATCAGAGGATTACATACTCAACAAGTTAGAAACAAAGTTTTGATCTCATCGATACAATACCAATACCACCGTTGGTATCAATACTATAGATATTTGGATCAAGCCGCCCATCTTTATGCGACAGGGAAAGAAGTGAATACTGTCAACAGTAGTAACGTAGCCATGAAGTGTTTAGCTACACTGTAAAAAAAATCATGATATAAAAGTACTTTACAGTTTTGTACTGTTCTTCTAGATTATCATTAAATTCACATATATAGACTGTGATTTTACATTTCAACTGTAAATTAACGTTAAATCACTGTAAATGTCAGAAAACATAATTTTCTTGTTTTTTTAATGTATCTGTCTGTACATATGCATATTTATATTGTTAAAATACATTCACAAATGCATCATAATTTCACAAATATTTGTCCGTTATTTGAAAGATTGAACTGTTAAATTCAAATGTAATGCTATGGAAAAATATATAAAATGATTCGTATAAACTTTTTTTTTACATCAAATAATTATTATCATTATTGTTATTTAGGGCGATGGTGGCTCAAGAGTTGGCAGTTCGCCTTGTAATCAGAAGGTTGCCGGTTTGAGCCCCGGCTCGGACACTCTTGGTCGTTGTGTCCTTGGGCAAGACATTTCACCTACTGGTGATGGCCAGAGTGAAATTGTAAAGCACTTTGAGGGTCTCATAAAGCGCTATATGAATGCAATCCATTGTTATTTAAACCAACTGTTAACTGTATATTTCTGTACATTTAAGTATTATTATTCATATTGCCGCAATCATTTACCTTGTTTATAGGTAATTTCATTGTTTAATCACATTAAATCGTTACTAATTTAATGTTTAAAAGCACTTGAAAAAGGCAAAATCCCATGTAAAATTAGGGCAACAAACTGTATTGTCATTACTGAAAATAACTGTATTTTCATGGGAAGTTATTTTATGTTATTTTATGGTATTATTTTGGCGCCCCATCTGCTGGATTATTACTGTTTTTTTAGGATTTTTTTTTACGGTGTAGCTTAGGGTTCAGAAAAACAAATGAAATTCGGCCCCCAAAAATTTAGTGTTTAACCCAAACTGTAAACATCATGGTTATCATCACTACTGCTATATCAGAATAACCCGAGTTCCTACCACTCTACGCATGTTCCTTATAGTTTGGCCTCATTAAATGACTGGAATCCACAACTATATGAGTTCATCCGCCTGCTGTGGAGGAAGTTGGCAGGGACACCTTATCAGATTATTTTACGTAGCACCCATGTAAATATTTTCCCTGGAATTATCAGTTGGACTGATTTCAGTCAGGCAGAGGAAATGTTGGCACGTTCGTTGTTTGAAAAGCAGATCATATTGTTCAGAGAAAAAACAAACCGCCAGTTTTTAAATAGCATGATTTATGTTCAGCGGGGGGAAAAAAGGCCCGAGCACCGTGAGACTAACAACAACCAATGTAAACAAAATTCAATTTCTTCTTCTTCACTCCTTAAAATTGCCAGTCTTCATATAACCTGCATCTGTTTGATGATACCCACTATGATGTCGACGATGAGTTTATCTCATAAATATTTATGTCAGCCTCCAAAGGCAGCTAAACTCCATACAGCAAATAAGAAGGCGTGTGCTCGGATTAGGTGAGTTTTCCTTTTAGTTCTTTGCAACATGTATCAAAAGATGAAATGGCTGCCACCTTACCACTGCACTGAAAGAGGACAACGTGCATGCTGCAAGTATTTTATCACTGGAAATGGAGTTTTATATAAAGGCAAACACATAAGCAACAAAAAGGTCTTTTCTTTCTCATATGAATAGTGCCATTACTTGTAGTTTTAGACAGAGTGAAGCCTAGGGTGGCTCAACCCCCCCCTCCACACACACACATATTGTTTGAGTGATAAAAAAGGGGGCTGAGAGCGGGAGAGATAGATTTGCACACATCTCGCTTTGGCCTTTAAGAGGCGGAAGCTGTCTCTGGTTTGTCATTTAGTGATGAGCACGTGAACAGAATCGGGTCGTGACTTTAACAGAATACTCGGAGAGAAGTGAAGGAGAGAGTCGAAGAGGAGGGGGAGTGAGAAAGGATGGAGGACAGGGAGGGAAGGAAGATTGAAGATTAGAGAAAAAAGAGGGAGACAGAGGGAGGGAGATATTTAGATGGGGAAGTGATGGAAAAGGGTGAGAGGGGATGGGAGGACAGGAGGATGGAAAAGGGGGTAAAACATGGCAGAACTGAATCATATTGTGAGGGAAGGAAGACAAGGAGAAGGGGAAAGAATGGGGAGTAAACAAAAGGACGGATGGCGGTGATACGAGGATGTTGGATGGTGCTTGTGGGTATTATGCTTCACCCCACGGGTTCTGTCAGGACAAGCCCGAGTGCGTGTATGAGAAAAAGAGCGATACTGTGTGTGAATTAACAGCTCGAAAACTGATCACAAAGAGACAGATGTGAGTTCACACGCTTATATTGAACCTCCGACACATTGAGCATGCACGCACATTCACACTTCTGATGATCTTACGTGCCAGTCACAGACTCATACTTTCTGCAGCATACTGTAAGTCGCACTCCATCTTTCTCTCTTACACACACACACACACACACACTCGCACAATCAAATGAAAGAACACAGCAAGCGTCCCACAGCTGGGCACTGATGAGCGAGAGAGAGAGGGTGTCCGACCTGCTGTGTGAACAGGCAGTATTTCCATACAAATCAATGGAGCGTCAGGCTAAGCTCAGGGACACATCAGGGGACAAGCCTGGTCGCACACGTGATGAAGCCACACACACACACACACACACACGCGATATCTCATCACGACATGCAGGCACAGGAAACTGCAATCACTTGCCCTTTACACTGCGTTGCGTGCACACACGCTCACATGCAGCCAGCTGGCTGATGATGGCGCATCCAGAGGATGAGTGAGCAGGGAAGGTTATTTTCACAATAAAATCTGCTGTACTGATTACTTTCTGGAAGCCTCAGATTTGTAAAGGAATCAGTTTAATTACGCAGTGATGCTATAACATTATTCATGCCGGTTAAAACAACGATTCGTCACTCCTTCGTCATTGGTCAACAGCACCTACTCACTGCGAGTTAGATTATAGACTCGGTAGCAGCAGGCAGTCGGCTCCAGAGGTTACCAGCGTACACTTCTTATACAAATGAAGCCGGTGCAGAGGTGCTATTTTAGGACAGGTACAACTATTATGTACATAAAAGATGGATGTAGTCATAGACACCAGCTTACCGACCAGCTTGGTGCTTTGAAACCAGAAGTGCTGAACAAATGGTGTATCTGACGTTTATAGCGATGAAACTAAATGGTCCTTTTCTCATAAACTGAAACACATCTGGATTTCTTTGGCATCCAGAATAGTCACCCACTGCTGCGCATTAAAGAGAATGGAGGTTTACTGCAGTTAAAGCTTCGTTATTACGTTATTACTTTTTAGACTCCCAGTTTAGGATGCAAAACTTTCTCCCATCTCCCACCCCATGCAGGAGACTCTGACAGCACTGAGCAGCTCCTTCAGTGGCAGGCTGCGGCACCCACGGTGTGGGATGGAGAGATTTCTCAGGTCATTCCTCCCCACTGCTGTCAGACTCCACAATAAAGACTTCGCAGCTGACAACGTTGTATTTTACTCAGTTGTATATAGTATTTTATTTTATTTTATTCTATTATATTGTGTACAGTATCTTATTCTTATCATTTTATCCTATTCTAGTGGGTTTTTTTTTTTTAATTATTGCTATGTAACTTTGCACTATTCACTTTCTGCTGTAACAAAACAAATTTCCCACGTGCAGAACTAATAAATCTAATCTTATCTTATCTTATCTTATCTTTACAGCAGAAACACACCTGTGGAGCCTAGCAACAAAATCTAGCTAATTTCCCCTGTATTGGGCACAGACAGTTCAGATGTAGCTTCTGGGTCTGGAGAGGCGACACCTGGAGGTGCAAAAAGTCTGTAAACCCCTTCCTGATGAGCTCATGTGTTTACAGACACATTTCGGATCGTGTTGAATAAAAAATGAAGACAGTTTTGTAAATCTTGGTTGTGCTATGTACCAGAAAGGAGGTTTAAATGGGGCGTGCTCATTGTGATTGACAGATTTTTAGCTGTCCTTGAGCTTAGCATGTCATGCTAACCAAACATGCTAAAACCCATGGGCTACATCACAGTAGCTATGTCTATTTAAATATATATATTTTTCTGTATGTGTGACAACTTGTAATTGCGTCTAACAGGCAAGTCCATTGTTACCGTCTCCATTTGTTATGCTTTCTTATCTGTTTGACTTCTTATCTGCACTGGCCTTCTTTTAGCCTTGCCTTATAAAAACCTTGATGAAAGCACCTCTGTGAATGCAGTGAATAAAGTTTGAAGTCTCAGTGCATCTGCTCTCATTTTTCTGTCTGACACCCCTTAGGTTTAAAAAGGGCTTATTGAGGAACAGCAAAGGCTTATGATAAATATTAGACACGAATCACATTTTAAAATCTGACTTTATATATGTCTTTAATATATACAGGTCTATATACATATATAGATATATATATGTATAGATATATGTCTATAAAATCATGTTTGGTTTTAATAGGAGTTTGCGTCACGTCATCTTCAAGCCACATATGAAATTCAGGGAACAAACACTGAATACTTTTATCTTTTCTGGCCTGAAAAATGTCAAATGTAAAATGAATTTCAGCCCAAATAGCCTAATGGAAATGGAAATGGAAAAAAAAATACTCATCAGTCTTTGAAAAAACTCATAATGTTCAAACTCTACTGCACACCAATTTTATCTGCCATCATATTTCTTTGTGATGGGGGAACAGGAATTAAGTATTGAATTAGAGTAAGCATATTAAAAGGATAAGAGCATCACTACAAGTCAGACAAAATTGTCCAGTGATGAGGAAAGAAATGGACAGAGGGAGCAGAGACGAGGGAGAAAGGTGAACATCATAAAAATGATGTGTGTCGGCGGTGGGGCTGGCGGGGCGGGTGGGGGGCAAAGAGAAAAGGAGGAGACTGAAGAGGGCTGAATTACCCTGAGTGCCAGGATGAACAAAGGAGAAAGCCCAAGCGGGGGCCATTCATGGTCTGCTGTTTGGTGAAATAAAATACAAGGATGGAGAAGAAGTGAGATGAAGAATTAGGAGGGGTGATCAAACAAGCGGACAGGCAGGGAAATGAGAAGGAAAGCAGAGACAATTCATTATTAAACCAGGCAGGCTGGACAGCCAGAGACTAGATGGATGAAGGGAAAAGAGAAATCGAGTTAGGGGGCGGCGAGAGAGTGAGAGACCTAGGAAATGAAAACAAACAAGCCATCATCCATCCCATCTCTCCATTGTTGCTTAGTTCCCCTTAAAGGTCGGCGTGCTTTTCTTCTAGTAGTGTAGTCAGGAGGAGGGAGGGAGCGAGGGAGGGAGGGAGGGAAGGACAACAAAAAGAGGAAAAAAATTGTGAAGATTTATCTATCGAGGGGAGAAGGAGGAGGAGTGGCAGAGGCGGCGGCGGCGCTTCAGAATTCTTGATCATTGCCACAGCAACCAGTCACCTGGCAACCGGGTACACAATGGCTCCGGTAGCCTTGGCAACAGCATGGTCTCCGTCGGAATACACGGGGAGGATGAAGAGACGCGGGCGGGGAGACAGGTAGACAGATGGAGTGATAGGGAGAGAAGTGTGAGATAGAGGGCAGGAGGGTGAGATTGAGCGACGGAGGGGTGGAACGGGAGGAGGAGGAGCAGGTGTAAACGCAGAGCTGGTATATCACACCTCAACAGGTGCAGAGGAAAGACCAAATGTGTGTAAAGACATAATGAGAAATGTAATGAGCTACTGACCAGGAGAATGGTCCACCATATGTGACTCTGCATGAAGGAAGCCTGTGTTTATGTACCTTTTTTGCGCGGGCGCGTTCAAATGAGAGGCGAGTGGCTCGTTTTCCCCAACTTGCACGTGCGCACACCTTGTCTTTTTTGCAGCAATTTCCTGTTTTGTCTTTCTTTCCCACAATATATACGTCTCACTCTGCTTTGCATCAATTGCTAGCTTGCCCGTCAGGTTTTAAAGTGACTTTAAAGATGAAAGACCCAAACAATCGAGCGCAAAGTGCTTCAAGTGCGCTTGAGGAAAAATGCGTTAACTTGATGAGTCACATGTCAGCCTGAAGCCCCCCCAAAACAATGACTAATCCATCAAGCTCAGCTTTAGTTCTCTCTGGTAAAACTTAACAATGATTCACACGGACATCGGATGAAAGCAAATGTTGCATATTCATGTAAAAACCATGCACGTGTTTATACAAACACACACACACACTCGAGTGAGCACGCTGTGACGCAACACCAATGCAAACCTTGAAGATAACAAAAGCAAAACGGTGCATCTGAGCACAAATATTCATCGCTCAAGCCAGACCAGAGCGATACATCACCGACACAATCGTGCTCTAAATTAGTTAGTTAGTTTTTAATATGACGCTCGGCACACACCTGATTTAACATTTCAGATAAGACTTATTAAAGCCTCGAGGCCCAACGCACCAGAAATGAAGTTTTTGTCTCTGTGCATGTGTTTGGAAGGGTGAGTGTGATTGACTTTGTGTTTGTATCTCCATGTTTGTGTGCGCATGTGTTCGTGTCTGTGTGTACTGTAGTACAGCCTATAAGCCCATTAGCCCCAGGTTAAGTGATTTACAGCTTCAGCTTTAAGCCCCTCCGCACAATCTCATCCCCAACGCCCCTGTCTATCTGGCCTCTCTATCTGCCTACCTTATCTGGGAGATTACACACACAGACACACATACACACACAAACCTGTCAGCGTCTTCCTGTAGACACTGTGCCAGACATAACTCTGAAAAGATACATGCTCACGGTGTACAAAAAACAAATACAAGACAAGAAATGCACTAATCCCAATTATGCAGTCACGTAAAAGAGAGCATCCGAAAGAAACTGCTGGCCTTGTTGAACAACGCCTAAAGATAAAGGTGGGATCCTTGAACAACACTATAACAATCTGTTTTCTTTTAATTATTTGTTAAAAAATCATTGTGTCGTTTATTTTTTGGTGGATAAAGTAAGAACACCGTGGTCTAGGTTGTCCACCTGTCTCTAATATTAGCAAGCTAAACCTTTTTGACAACTTAATCCTCCAAAGTTCTCTAAGGTGTGAGATCAGCAGACTTTCAGATTCATCCTGAACCTTTGTGCAGGCCGTTCCATAACCCTGCATTTCTCAACCATTCCTCGAAGGATTACCTAACAAACATTTAAGAGCATTCACCTGTTGAAAGGTCCACTTCTGGTTGAAGCAACCCTTCATATTATCTTTGACCTGCTGCAGAATTCATAGTTCATACTTAAATTAATAAACGCAATTATAATAACACATGTTTCTACGATCAATGGTAAGAACTGATCCTGGGATGCACTTCTTTGAGAACCGAACAGTGGATGTTCGGATGGAACTCGCATAGGCGGCCATATTTAAGCAATCTACCAGGTGTTTGAAATCTGCCCCACTCACAAATGACTGGATGGGATGATTGATTTTTATTAATTTGTACATCTTCTAAAATTTAACATCACAAGTATCCATTACTTTTTTCCACCCTAAATATCTGGAGAGCTCTTTACACCTTGGAATGATAACACCTTACACCTTAATTGAAAAGAGAAGATAGATGTCAGAACTTTAAATAAGAAAGGCTTCACCTCTCAGTCCACACGGGATATTTAATGATTAGCACCAGCAGGATAAAGTGATTCTAATTTGTACAATTTGAAGATGTGTTAATGTAGGGGTGTTAGGCTTTTGCATCAAACTTGGTACCGTGAGAGGCGGACTGTTGGCCAATCTGACGCAGGGCTTAATTACTACTAAATGTGATTTTTGAGTCGTGTTTAAAACGACACATTTACAGTCACTAAAGAAGGAACGGGCACTAGTTTTTAACATTTTCCTACAGGTCATACACATTTATCCTGATTTTAATATCAGTAAATAG
Source organism: Neolamprologus brichardi (assembly GCF_056152115.1). Lineage (NCBI taxonomy): Eukaryota > Metazoa > Chordata > Actinopteri > Cichliformes > Cichlidae > Neolamprologus > Neolamprologus brichardi. The sequence goes on along the minus strand of NC_142106.1, from coordinate 43,159,806 downwards.
GGATTTTAATTGTAAACATAGGAATAAAGATGGAAATGATGAAAAAGGAAAGGCAATACTTTACCTCAAATGGGTACACATGCCATTCACACGGACTACTGGTGGACTTTTATGTCAGTCATGCTTCTTTGGATGTAGCATGCTAATGTCTGGAAAGATTCCCCTCTTGCACCCTCGATTAAGGGTGTAGAAGGGTAAAGGTGTGCCAGACAGGAAATAAAACCTGCCAACTGTAAAAACATAAACCATCTAGTGAGTAAACGTACACGTTACCTTTGCCATCCTCGATTACGCAGTTTCTATGTACAAATACAGAAAAAGATACTTTATATTTGAATTAAATATTTTAATCAATCACCATATAGATGTTGTGAAGTTTAGAGGCTATGTTTCATAAAGACTGACGCAGTCTCCTAGTCGGGGAACAAACGCACAGACATGCGTGCGATTATTATAGTAAGCTGATGAAATCACAGCAAAATGTCGAAATTATCGTTATCGGATGCTTAAATCATCAGGCACAGTTTCCAAGGGTTTCAAAGAAGATCAAGCGATTGCTTGTTCAAATATCCCAAGACAGCCAACAACTTCCACCACCTCACTTTTCTACATGTCACATGACCGTACGTGCGCACACACCTTTGCACGCAGCTACTCATTAGACGGTGCCGTGCTCCTGAAGCCGAGCACAAAGGAGGTGTTTCATCTCCTCTGTATGTTTGTTCTCATTGTGAATTCTCTTTGATGCAGGCGTCCTCATCAATGCATGTAATAGCTCTATACACTGTCTCTCTGCGTAATGGTGAGGCTGTGTGTGTTTGTGTTTCAAAGTATCTATGTGTTTGTGACAGAAATAGAAAAGAGGAAAGATATGCTAGATAGAAAGGAAAAAAACGTGTGTGTCTGCGTGCGTGATCAACCTAATAAACTTCACAGCTGCTCTCTCCCACTGCCACTTTTACGGGAGCAGCGAGCAGCCTCTAACCTCCAAGACAAAAGGAAATGTAGAAAGCAGCTCTAAGGACAGATAAAAGCAAGAGTGGGAAGTGCTAAATGATTGCTAAAGCTCCTGCATCATCCCCCTGCCTCCCCTTCAAACTTGCCTCCCTTGCCTCGTCTTCTTCTCCTCCACCTCCTCCTCCTCTCCCCCCCGTCTGTCGGGCCCTCGTTTTTTATTCTCTATTTCAAAGGGACAAAGAGAGAAAAAAGGGAGAAACCAACAGCAGCAAAGCAGCAACTCCACTTATGAACACGCAGGCATTATAATGGGGCGGCCACAGCGTTGCCACGACAACACGCAGGGAGGGGTATGGTGACACCGAGGCAGAAATGGGAGAAAGAAGGAGGTAGAGTAGGTGGCAATAAAGAGAAAAAGAATGAGAGATGGAGGTTGTTATCTGGGGTGTATTTACCTGGAGCTCTCGTGGCTGTTTGGCAGAAATGTGTTGTCGTCTCGTCACTGATCCTCGGTGTCACTCAGTGACTCGATGTGTTTATCGTACGGCGTTTTATCGTACGGGGGACGTCGGATAGAGCACGAGCTCCCTGCTCCAATCTGCACGCAGGTGGTAGAAAAAACCCACCTGAGCTTTGATTTCCCTCCATTTGCAGAGATATTTTTAGTTTAAATAAGATGTTGTTATCACGTTGCCTTGTCACAACTCGGAGTTAAGCTGATACTGCAGTAAATCCCGGCAAATACTTTAATGTGGCACAAAGACACATCTGACAGCATGCACTGACGTTGAATGGAAAATTAGGGGTTGAGATTTTGGTTGCCAATGCTGTTGTTTTGTGGAGTCCCGGCCTAAATAAATCACTGATATCCCTTTACAACGTATTTTAAAACTTCCTATTACAAATTTTCATGCCACAGTGGTTCTGAAAATTACTGTGAAAAACATGAAATAGTCACGAAAAAGCAATCTCCTACTTTGAGCACATGAACATAAAGTTCCCCCCTTTTCTTTTCAAAACAGAATGCATGATTTTGAAACGAATGTAGGAATTAAGTTTCACGCTAGCGCATTGTATGTTCACGCCACCCGAGGCAATGTGCCACCAATGCAACTAAGAAAACGGCTTTGAAAGGGAGCTTAAATTTGCTCAAATCAAAGTCAAAATCAGAAACGAAAAGCAAAAAGCAAATGAAACAGAAACCATGATAAGAAACTTGGTAACACAACGTAACACATTACTGTGCTAAATTCAGTAATCGCATTACAGTTACGATGTTGTCACTACTTCTTCAGTTATCTGAACAATAGGACAGAAAGGAGACAGAGAGGGGAAAACCCCATCAAACATGCCTTTTTCTTCCTGTGCACTGGTGCTACAATCAGCTGACTTCAATTTATTTGTAGGGATGAGGAAATGCTGGAGTCGTCCAAAAGGCACCAAAGTATAAGAATCCAATTGTAACTGCAAACTGTGTCCAGCGCTTGTGTTAGCAGTACAGTGCAGTTGTTCCTGCAATGTACTGCTATCAGAATATTCTGAATATTGATTTGTAAATAATGGAATTGGAAATAAGGTGGTAGGAACAGAAAAAGCGTAAACTTCATCCTACTGCTTTTCGAGAATAAACATTGTGCCGACATAGAGTTATTCATGAAAACTTTATGTTTTCTACGTTTTTCTTTTCTCTTGTTATTTTAGTTATATTTACATGTTCGAAATAAAAATTACTCTATCTGTCTGTCTAAAACAGTCAGCATTCTAACACAAAGCCAGCAAAGAACTCAGAGTGGATGTGCAAACCCCAACCCAGCTGCCTGATCTTCAGCGGGCAACAAAGAAAGTGATGCAGTGATAGTTCTACAGTAGAATCAATCAATTATGTTATCGGCTTTGTGTTTAAACTTAAATGTTTAAACTTATATGTAGTTCCTCTTTAGGATAGGGATTGGTCTCCATGTGTAGGACTGTGGCCTAAAGTTTATCTTGTTCACTGGTAGTTATATAACAGGACTCATTACAGAGTAATGCAAAAGTAATGTAACAAGTACTTTAATGGGGGTCATGTGACTGTTTGGAATGTTGTGAATTGGTGAAAAGAAATTGAATTGAACTGCTTCAAAAAATAAACGTGTAACACACTGCTGTAATGAACGCAAGGCTGGAAATGAGCTTCTCCCCTGTTAACTTCTACAAATCCCAACTACAAAATGTGGACTTTAGCTCAAGGTGCTTTATATTGTGAGGCAGACCCTACAATAATACATACAGAGAAAAAACCCAACAACCATATAGCCCCCTAGCTGGCACTTTGGCGACAGGGGGAAGGAAAAATTCCCTTCCCACCTCCCAATAATTAAGAAACTAATGAAAAACTGGGTCAGTGTTGCAGAAACATGAAAAAAGGGACACATTTTGTCTCAGCAAACAAACTTTTCATGAACTTCACACTCAGTAGCCTTGAAATGTTCAGATATATTTCTTTAATAAAACAAGACTGTCTGTGCAGTGTGCTGTGACTAAGTGTCTTAAAATTCCCATCACAAATTTCACAATCGAATAAAGTCCCTTCCAGACATTTTGGCTAAAGGTGAACGCCAAGAGTGTGCAACAGGTTGCAACCTGTTACTTTTCCCTATTCAGCACTGCCGCTTCGGCACTTTAGCTGATGATGATGTCAATCAATAGTGTAATGCAGCGTCTGCTGTTGGTGGAGAGTCTGACTCTCTTATCCTTCCACTTGCTGCAGAGCAGCAGAAAAGCAGCTCAAGAGCAGGAAAGAATCCAGGAAGACAGAGGAAGGATGTAATGAATGTCGACTGCGCCGCTTTGGTGTCTTATACTTCAAGTGCAGTCATGATATCTGTAAGATGTTATCGAGCTATTAACAAGTAATGATAGTGATTTGGCATCAACAGCCCACAGTAAGATATACTTATGTCTTAAAAGTTGTTCATGCACTCACTCAACAATGTAGCATGATGATGACAGGCTGGAAGAGTTTCTAACTTGTACAACATAATCATTAACAGCAAGGTTTTAGAAAAAAAATCCATTTAAGCCCCATTATGAGTATGCTTGTTGTCTGTAGCTTCACAGCTCAATATTCAACATCTTTTGCCCAATATATCCATTATCTGCACATGTGCAAACCATCTCAACCTTACCACTGTAACATTTTGTTCAAACAGCCGACCTGTACTCATTGTACTCACTGTACGCCATCTTTGGTCACTACCAGAAACCTTAACATCTTCAGTCCCGCCACCACCAGCTCGGCCTCTCGTCTTTCTGTTAGTGCCACTGTCTCCAAACCATACACGACAGCAGGTCTCGCTACTGTCTTGTCAACTTTCCCTTTCACTCTCGCCTGCGCTCTCTTCTTCACCTCTCTTGTGTGCTGCCAACTGTAAAAACAGTACTTTGGATGGTTGATCCGAGGTATTCAAACTCATCTACCTTCTCCTCAGTTTGTCTCCATCTCATCAGACGCTTGAATTCTGTCGTGCTTCTACCAACTCTCTAGAGCATACCTCCACCTCTCAGCGTTCTCTTCCACCCCTTCCTTAATCTGAATACAGATCAAAACATTGTCTGCAAACATCGGCGGGAAAGAGCCTGACCTCATCTGTCAGCCTGTCCATCATCACAGCAAAAACCCTGATGTAATCCAACCCTCGACTTGAACCCATGTGTCGCTCCTACATCACTCCTCGCCACTATTTCATTGTCTTCAGACACGTCCTGCACCCGTCCTGCACCACCCTCACACGCTTTCCTGCTTCTTCAACAACTCTTTCCCATAGCTTTATGGTGTGGCTCATCATCTGTGCCCTTCTGGAGTTACTACAGCTCTGCACATCATTCTTGAAAAGTGTCTTCTCTGTTACAAACATCCTCTCACTCTCCAAGATTAGATAATATGGTTAAAAGCCTCCTTCTCTCCTAGACACTTCCATACCTTCATAAGTACTGTATATAATTTGGATCAACTGCCATTCCACTCTTCATCCTCTTCATAGCTGCACCCACTTCCTCCTTATGTCACGGCTGAGGAGATAAGCAAGTATCTAGACCATTTACCACCTCATTCAAGCGAATATAGAGGATGAAGTGTTTTCTGGTTAAAATACTAGGAGGAATCAGAGATATGATCAATTGTATTATCAGCTTTGATATGTGGTAGATGTTGGTCACCTTTAGACAACAAGAAACTCAGTTAAAGTTCAAAAAAGCTGTTTGGGTGAAAATGCATCATTTTATGATGGCGAATTCTCCCGGGGAAAATTGTTCCTCATCTGAGTGGGGCTTTTGAATGCAGCATTAACCCCGACTTTTCCAGTAGCTCTCCAATCAGAGCTTGATTGTAATGGACACCTAAAGCCTATTGTTCAGTATCTCTTGGCTTTTTGACTGATTCTGGCTGGAGATGGCAGTGGTGGTTGCAGGTATGTCAAAAACCAATTTAATGTGTTTATATTAAACTGCTAGAGCATATTCAGCTACTCTCTCTCTCGCTGTCGTCTGATACTGGTGTTCGGGATGAGCTCTGTTACTCTGCTGTCCAACAGCTGGTGGTGGTAAGTCAGGTCTTGGCATTGAGGTTATAGTTTTCACTGTGGGAGGACCTCAGATAATAATTGTTTTACTTCTTATTAACGTGATCAAAGTTTTTCCGTTTAGTAAGATGATGGGCCATTTCGTTGGACATGTTACTTGCCAATAATGAGTCTATGTACTTTTTCCTCTCAAGTGCTACTACAACTAAGGTTTATTAAAATAGTATTTCATCTGATGGAGTTCCTTGTGTGTTCCTTTGATCTTTTTCTCACTGCCTGTACTTCAACATTTTAAGCGGTAACAAGGTTGCATTTGCTACCTTACAGTGACATTTTCCATAAGATTTTAAATTCAGTTTTCAGATGAACACTACTTGTCTCCTTTTTAAAGGCATCTAAGTTTTCACTTTATCGCTTTAGTAAAGACCTTCATCAAAAATACTTATTTGTATTGTGAAATTTCTGAAATGAAAGAAAGATCAAAATGTATATATAAGTTGATAAGCATTAATAAGGAGCTTGTGTACAGTAGTGTCATCCCCCTTTAAAGGTTCCACATGGTGCCAAACTGCATTCAAGGAGTGGATGAAATACATATTTAAACTTTTACTGGGCAGCAGGCTAAGGTTTTGCAAAATCATAAATAAATCTATAGATTTGCTTTTTTGAAGGATTCTGCTGCTTGCAAGTCAGTCACCTGCAGCCTATAAAGGGCTGCCAGTTAACATCAGAACAACTGGAGCTGCAATATATTTATTTTAATCTGTTTGAATTCAGGCCTAGCTGCTCTGCACCTCATCCTTGCCTCAAGGTTCCTGCTTTAGTCAAGCCGCCTGGGCCATTCTAACAATCAGCAATGATAATAGATAATACAGTCAGTGATACAGGTCAAGGGAGCTGGCTAAAACATGTGGTAAGGTACCTACTGGGTGATATGTATGGGGCTGATAACAGCTGATAACAGCCATTCAGAGGGCTGATACAGTAATAACCACATTGACTGCGATGCTATAGTTGCTACATCTTAATTATTGATGCAGCAAAAATCATTATCATGACACGGGTCAAAATGCTAACGTGTTATATAAGACCAAACTAATGTCTAGTAAACAGCTTCCCAACAGTCATTAACTTGTAAAACTTTGTGGAAATGAATGCGCTGAATGATTATATATGTCGCTATTGATCTACAGGCCATGCCTTTTTCTAATTAAAACTGGATGAACACATTCTGCAAGTACAATAGCAAGTTAACTGCATGTTTTTAGGTGACGCACTCACTAAATCACAGGTTATGGAAGTAGGCACAAAGCAGAGCTTTATTTAAATCTGCTCCTGAGCAATCCTCCAAGCTAATTCACCTATAATAAGCACCAACACAAAAAGTACAAATGCACCTTATCTTAAGCTTGTGCCTGTACAAATCTGAGCCACTGACACAGAGAACACGTCACAACTGCTCACAGCTGTATGAAAAAGGATTTAGGTTCTTGCCGGGTTTTGAGGCATCGCTGTCTTCCGGAGAGCATCCGCAGTTGTGGACAGGCTGCCTATTGACAGTCTGTGCATGGATCAGATACCCTGGGCAGTGTTGACAGAGACAAAGAGGGGATGAACACGATGTCTGAATGTCAAGTCAAGGCTGTCAGAGGGTCAGACAAGTCAATGATGGAGCCACTGGAGTCAATGAAGGACGGTGCAAGAGGGAAATTAGATGGACAGGATGGAGGTGATGCAGTAAGAGACTGGAAAAAAGATGGATGCAGGGTGGAGGCAAGAAAGAGGCATAAACCTACAGCCTACATTCACGCTTATGGTGGATCGGAGGAATAAGTCAGACGGGGATTTTGAGAGTGAGACGGAGTGCAGGAGGAGGCAGATGGAGCTGGTTAAATCCTTGTCCTGAGTATTGTACCAATTGTGGCAGAGAGGCAGACACAATAGCTGAGCAGTCTCCTGTCGCTTCCATAAACAAGATAAATTGATGAGGCTCTCCCGCCCACTAACATCCACAGTTTGTTTTTATTGCCTTCCAGGACAACGGAATGGAAACCTACTCTAGTAAAACAAAAAAGAAACACTCTGCTAAATATTCCTTTTCCACTGTCAAAGGCTTCCTCTATAGCATCATGGATGAGTGGCAGCATTTGATGCCATTGTCTCATATGAGTAGCTTTGGCTTGTATTAGGAAAAGGCTCTTTCAGTGTGGCTCCCATGTTGCTGAGAACAAACTAAAAGGGATGTAATTCAATCAGTCGGGTTTAAAAAGCCACCTCTTTACATTACGATTTGATTATAGCCTCTTTTTTATTTATTTTTTACTTTAGAGAGACAAAACATGATTGAGTATAACCAGTATTGATTCCGAGTACATTTTTTCTTCTTTGACAACCCCTGGGATGCTTTCCCCGAATAACATTTTATTATGATGGACGGAAATGTTTTACACAGACATCGCAGGCTTGGAAGAACACAAAGCAAACGATTCAAAATGGGATTGCCAGTCAGTAAACAGGGGGATTACAGAATCCCAGCGCTTAGCGAAAAGGCTGTAATTGAAGAAACAGAGAAGAAAGATATATTAATAACAAACCAGGCTTTGGCTGAAGCTCTCTAAGACACCGATTCTCCCGCCAAGGTGACATGCTGTTTGACTGTTTGTCTGCGAGCGTGACTGCGCTAAAGCTACCGACTGGAAATTTCATGAAACGCGGTCTAGAGTTGGCCGAAATAAACCCATTAAAAGCTGGCGCGGTTTCAGATCGCTATCTTTAAAAGTGCAGGATAGGGGATTATTTCCACTCTCCCAGCGCCTTTGAAGTTTCAAGATGTGTTGATTTTTATCCAAGTAAAATAGCGAAGAAATTTGAAAATGATGCAAAACTATCGAATCCAAACATTAGCTGACATTTTTTTCCCAGTGACAAATCAAAAGAAGGAGGAAAAATCATGTTTATTAAAGTTTCTCTCTGTCTCCTGCGGTATTTATTCAGTGCTTGTCTACTTGTTGATGCAGCGTCGTTAGCGGTGATCTATGCTGCCTTCAGCGGAGTCTGTGATTTACTGTGCGCTCTGACTCTGACACGGGCCGGGGGAGGGGAGAGGGTCACGCTAAATGGCTGTCTGACCACCATCCATCTTCCCACCCAATCAATGACACCATTCAGGCAGATTTTATCCAATCAAAGCGTCCTGTTGTGATGAAAATGATGCATAAGGCCTGGGTTAAACCAGGCTAGCACCCAAACCACTTTGCAAACAGATTTTAAGGGCATTTAAAAGCCATCTGCACAACGCGTCCACTGTAGTACACCTACTGTACCAGCCATCAAAGCATAACAGGGAAAACTCCAACTCAGAAGCCAAATTGGATCCAGCATTTATTAATGTTACACTAAACAGGCACCAAATATTTTCCGCCACAGTCCACAGCGTCCGCCTGCCTGTGCAGCAGCGTCTCATGTTTACTGGTTAAATGCTATGTTGCATTGTTTACTAATGGTCTCTTTGGACATGCATTGAATAACATTGTTGGTGGCTTTTGTCAAAGGTGACAGAAGCCTTTGAACTCGCTTGAGCTGCTGCACCCTTCATAATTATCTGACAGCAATCAATTGAGGCTTGTTAAGACTTTCACAGAAATGGCCCGGCTTGCTAAGTTTGCTGACATAATTTTTGCATTCCTGTGCAGACATTAGACCAAAAAAGTCAATCATATTTACTCATGGAGGATTGCCGGTCATTACCTGATGGCTTTGTCATGATTAGATTGGGATTACTGCTGATTTCTAAACCAAATCATCCAGAAAATAACTGCCGAACCGATTAAGGAAGTCATTAGAGGAGACTTTGCAAACATGTAACACTCTTTTTAAATCATTTTTAAGTTATAATTCTATCACATTTTAATTGCAATCTCTGTTGCCAGCAAACCTAATAGATAAAAAGCCACTGACAGCAGAGGAAGTGGCTCGAATGAAGATGTGAACTGTCTCACAGTTTCACAGCCAAGACTCCAATTTCCAATGTCAATGTTTACCTAAATGCACTAACAGGAAAGGATAATAGAGGCAGATGCAAACAGCAGCACTGCTAGAGGTGGACATCCAGTGTTCAACATAATATAGTAAGTACTGGACACGATAAGAACTCAAGAATGATGTAAAATATATTTGTTATTAATGGGCTAAAATGGCTGTAAAGATGATGGAAACAGATTTTTGGGGTAATTTAGAATGTAAACGTGGCCGGGCATCATTGGTTACAGCTTTTTTAGCACTGACTGCAGCACATGTGAGCAGTATAACATCACAGCTGAGCTGCAGCAAGTGTGGAGTTGTGTGGTTAGTAAGTTACTAACTACTTTTTAAAATGCATTAATGTAATCTTAATAAATGTTCACTTTCAATATAGATAAACTCTCACTGCACATTTCCACACTCTTTGTATATATATCAAGATATATAGCTGTCTGAGTTTTATTACATCCAAAATGTTGGCATGCCGAAACTGCAGTTTCAGTCAGGATGTACTAACAACACCACTGTGAGGCCCTGCTTGTCAATCTTAAGCCTTTAATCCATCTGTGTGCTCTGACGGGCTTCTATATTATTCATGGAAAAGTTTCCTTGTTCCTTTAAGGTAATTTATTTTCCTCAGTCACAGTGAGGCTCTCCCAGGGTTTGTTTCAGTGGCCCCTGTGGAAGGAATGTCTGTGAAACAGAAATTGTTCTAGGTTTTTCATAGTTTGTTTTATATGTAATATTAGAAAAATATGTTAACTACAGGTACAAACACACAGATGTATCAGGTATATGTTTATTAAGTATATATTGATAATACCAGGGTGGACCCCTTTTGATTTTCACAACTAGCTTAATTCTTTCTGTCAGCTGTGCATGTTTTGGTCTGAGGTCTGGTGACTGTGGAGGGTGTTTCAGTGCAGTGAACTTATTGTAATGTTCAAGAAACCAGTTTGGGATTATTTGAGCTTTGTGACATGATGTTAGAAGCGCCCATCTGAAGACAGGTACACTATGGTCAATATGGATGGACATGGTCAGCAACAATACTCAGGTAGGCTGTGGCTATCTAATGGGCCTAGACTGTGCCAAGAAAATATCCCTCTCACCATAACACCACCAGCCTAACCCTTTGACACAAGGCAGGATGTCTCTATACGTTCATGTTCACACTAAATTCAGACTCTACCGAATGCTGCAGCATCGACAGCCATTCGACCAGGGAACATTTTTCCAGTCTTCTTTTGTGTAATTTTGGTGAACCTGTGCAAACTCCGGTTCTTAGCTGACATTAGTGGCCCCTGTGTGGTCTCCATCAACTTCAAGGGTCGACATGTTGTGCATTCAGAGATGCTCTTCTGCATAGTTTGGTTGTAACAAGCGGTTATTTGAGTTACTGATTCTTTCCTGTCAGATCAAAGCAGTCTGGTCTTTGTCCTTTGACCAGCGAGGTATTTTCCCCCAGAGAACTGCCGCTCAGTGGATATTTTCTCCTTTTCAGACGATTCTCTGTAAACCCTAGAGATGGTTGTGTGGGGAAATCCCAGCAGATCAGCAGTTTCATATCAGCCTGTCTGGCAGCAACAGCCATACCACATTCAGAGTCACTTACGTCACCTTTCTTCCCCATTCTGATGTCCAGTTTGAACTTCAGCAGATGTTTGAACATCTGCACGACTGAATGTATTGAGCTGCTGCCATTAGATCTTTGCACGAACAGTTATAACTAACAAAGTGACCACCGAGTGTATATAATGGGGAAAAAATGGCAAATAGTGGCAAAGTTTAAAAAACGCTCTACAACGTTAGCTGCCCTTGCTTCATAAAGAAATCCTTCCTTTCAAAGTCGAGCATATTCTAGAGCAGCACATGGGCAGAATTGCAAATAAATCATCAAGCCTGGTCCGGCCATCCCACCAGGAGGAAGCCACACACGTCTATTGGTAAATGATTGGTGTGTGTCTAAGCCAGGCTCCTATAGGAGGTAAGCAGGCTACTGATGAATGAGAGTCTGGGGTTTAATGAAGTGTGTTTATTACCGGTTGATCAGTGGTTAACGGACAGACCTACCCTGGCAATATACTAAGAGCACATTACCACAGACAGGCGGGGAGAGAGGGTGGGGGGATGTAACAAATTGGGAGGAAGGATGTACTGGCAGAAAAGGTGAAAAAGCAAGAATAAGAGAAAGTCAAAGAAACTGAGAGAATAAGACATGAGACATGTTCAGCTGATGTCCAAACATACAAGCATTTTAAGGGAGTCGGTGGATCTAAGTACAAAATCTCAGTTCTCATAACACAGTATACTCAAATATTACAAATACGCTCATGAAGACACTTTGTTGGCTCATCACTTTCAGCCTTTTTTGTTGTTAGTTTACGAACAAGAAAGCAGGGAGTTCCTCTCAAGGTCATCTTAATAGACTTTTTCTTTCCCAAACAACCATATACTACCCCCAATGCCATAAATCACATTCACGCTCACACACATCCATCACTCGGGGCCAGTCAGAATGACAAATAATACCTCTAACAATAGGTCCTATTCATCAATAAGGCCATATGTTTTTCCACGGTGAAGAATATCAGAATAATGGACCAAAATGTATTCAAAACAAATACACATGAGAAATGTTTGGAGAACTTCATCATGGCCTGAACTGAAGCAGACTACTTCTGGCAGCGGTGAGCTATAAACTTTGAATTTCATTTATCCTAATCCTGTGTCGTGTAAAAAAAAAAAAATCGACACTGCTGCAGTGTAATATTTAAGATGCAAACAGCTGCTTTATTTATTATTTAAATTTTACAGAGAATATAAGGCTCGTTTCCTGTCAGTAACAGGGTTGATTATTGCTGAGATTTTGGAAAGCATCTGCATCGCTGAAAAGAGGTTTGACGATTATAAACTCCCAGGTTACACAAACCTGTTTGGAATACAAGAAAAAGGTCAACAGTAATAAATGATCTGATGTAAGATGGATTTGGAGCTGACATACAAACATAGCCATCTGGAAACAGTATGCTTTGGGGATGTGAAGCAATTAATAACAACTAAAGCAAGCAGAGATTTATTAAAGAAAATACCAGCGTTATAGCCAGCTCGTTTACGCTGACAGGCTCGGTGAAGTCTTTATAATGAATCAAACCTGCAGTATTCAATTCAATTCAATTTTATTTATATAGCGCCAAATCACAACAAAAGTCGCCTCAAGGCGCTTCATAGATACAGAGAAAAACCCAACAATCATATGACCCCCTATGAGCAAGCACTTTGGCGACAGTGGGAAGGAAAAATTCCCTTTTAACAGGAAGAAACCTCCTGCAGAACCAGGCTCAGGGAGGGGCGGGGCCATCTGCTGCGACCGGTTGTTCTTATTTTCTTCAATCAGTGACGAATAGTAAGATGTTCTGGCTTTGCGGAGGGCTTTCTTATAAAGCAACAAACTATTTCTCCAGACTAAATGACGATCCTCTAAATTTGTGACACACCATTTCCTCTCCAGATTACGAGGGTCTTTAGGGTACGCGTTTGAGAATTATACCACGGAGTCAGGTACTTCTGATTAGAGACCTTAGTTTTCACTGGAGCTACAGTATCCAGAGTCGTACGTAGTGAGGAGGTGAAATTATTAACAAGATAATCGACCTCTGTTGGGGTAGCGTTCAGATAGCTGCTCTGCTCTGTGTTGGTACAGGTCATTGACGATGATAACAGTGGCTGGATTATATTCTTAAACTTAGTTACAGCGCTTTCAGAAAGACATCTACTTTGATAAAGTCTACTCTCCACTGCTGTGTAATCAATTATTGTAAATGTAAATGTTATCAAGAAATGATCAGACAGGAGAGGGTTTTCAGGAAACACTGTTAAATGTTCAGTTTCTATGCCATATGTTAAAACAAGATCTAGAGTGTGATTAAAGTGGTGGGTGGGTTCTTTTACATTTTGAGAGAAGCCAATTGAGTCTAACAACAGATTAAATGCCATGTTGAGGCTGTCATTTTTAGCATCTACATGGATGTTAAAATCACCCACAATAATTATTTTATCTGAGCTCAGAACTAAATCAGATATAAAGTCTGAGAAATCAGACAGAAACTCTGTGTAAGGCCCAGGTGGACGATAGATGATAACAAGTAAGACTGGTTTCTGAGTTTCACAGCTGGAGTGGACAATGTTAAGCATCAGGCTTTCAAATGAATTAAAAGTCTGTCTTGGTCTTTCGTTAATTAATAGGCTGGTGTGAAAAATTGCTGCCAAACCGCCCCCTCGACCAGTTTTAAATTTCCTTTAATGTTGCCTGCTCTCGCCCCTGGAAGACAATTGACTATGGTTGCCGGTGTCTCTAGCTTCTCTAGATTCTGAGAACAGAATCACCAATTACCAGAGTTTGACCCCCAGCGGGTGTGTCGCCGAGTGGGGAAAAACGGTTAGACACATGAACAGGTTGGTGGTGTACCTGGGGCTTCTGTTTAGGACTATGCTTCCTCCTCACCGTCACCCAGCCGCCCTCTTTCCCCAGCTGCTTGGGGTCTGCCGGGAGACAGCTAGCGGGGCCTACGCTATCTTCGGCTGCACCAGCTACAGGGGCCTGGCTAGCTATGCGTGAATGAAGGGTGCGAAGCTGAGTCTCCAATTCAGTAATCCTGGCCTCCAGAGCTGCAAATATGCTACATTTGTTACAGATATCATTGCTGCTAAAAGAGGCCGAGAGGTAACTAAACATCTGACACAATGAGCAAGAAAGTGCAGGAGGGACAGGTGAAGTAGCCATGGTGCTAACGAGTTGGCTACGAGCTAAGCTAAGGTAGCGAAACAGTACAGAGACAGTGAGTGAATACTTTGGCTATAAATTAGGTAGTGAGTACACAGAAAGTGTGCTTCGGATGAAGCACGTGAAGATTATACTATGAAAAAATAATGTATTTAAAAGTTTTTAATTAAATTGCTAAGCAGATAAGCTACTCACAACTGTGTTTGAGCAGGAACAGGAAGTGATACTCTACCACAGAGCGAGCAAACACCAAGTGACAACGCCACCAAGAGTTGTGTTGTTAGCACCTCCGTGCTGCCATGTCAATACAATTTTATTCCCATAAAACTGCCAATATCCGTAACAGAGGAAAGATATGGCTTTCAGCATGGCCAAAAATACAAAGAAAATGACAAAAGTAGGAAAGACCCGGCTCCTACCTTTGACTCCCACAGTGTGGCCATCCACGGGCTCTGTTGTGACTTGGGGGGGATTTTATTAGCAGCATTTGGGTCGACTCGTCCCTTTCGAGGAAAGCAAAGGGCTTTTATGTTATGTGCATTTTAAGAGGTTTGTTGTCGTATGATTATAGTCATCACTCCCAACCGGTTGTAGCAGATGGCTGCTCATCCCTGAGCTCGGTCCTGTCAGGGTTTCTTCCTCTTAAAACTGAGTTTTTCCTTTCCACTGTTGCCAAGTGCTTGATTGTTTGGGTTTTCTCATATTATTGTAGGGTTTTCTCCTTACAATATAAATTGCCTTGATGCAACAGTTGTGATTTGGCAGTATATAAATTAGATATGCTATCCGGTCTTTGAGTGATGACATGCTTCCGGGCCCAAACTACTCTGCGTTTATCAAGGCTGTTGTGTTTTTAACATGTTTTAATGCTTTGTATCTTGTTCTATTTAATCTCAACAAGCCCCTAAAAACAGTCAGTGATCACTGCCTCTCTTGGTTTTTATTACCACTAATCATTTTAAAGCTTGGTTTTTAAAACCTTACGATGTAACTACAGCCCAGCCCATGCAGCAGTATATTAATAACTAACCTCATATTGTGGATGGATTATCTCAGTTGTTCGCCTGACTAAAGTTTGGACCGTTTACAGCATCCTGCCATGCAATTGCATTTGTCCCTAAACTTCAGGAACCCTCACATTAACGTTTATCGAGTGGAAAAAAAGTTAGCGTTCCTCCTCCAGCTTCACTGTTTACATTATGCTAACATAGTCGTGTCGCTAGCGATTACGTAGCAGCTAGCCAAACTTCAGTAACCCTACAAACGTCACTGCTGTTTACTTTCCTGTCTTCATTTATGTTGGAAGTGATAGCAGAGCTGTACGTCTTAATTTGTTTCAGAAATCCCTTATATCCTGCTAGTTTCTATGTATTTAGATTTCCATCTATTTAGATGGAAACTAGTGAGC
Source organism: Neolamprologus brichardi (assembly GCF_056152115.1). Taxonomy (NCBI): domain Eukaryota; kingdom Metazoa; phylum Chordata; class Actinopteri; order Cichliformes; family Cichlidae; genus Neolamprologus; species Neolamprologus brichardi. Next base: position 43,144,079 of record NC_142106.1, on the reverse strand, counting down.
TAACTCCCTGCTAACTTCTAACTCCATTAAATTTCATAAATTCTGTTTTTATGGATGCCTGGATGTTAAACTTAATTGTTACACCTGGTAGAGTAGCCACACTGATCGTTTTATTACAGATGAAAGAATTTAGACAGTTTTTAACTCTCAGTAAAGCCGCAGTGATCATTTAGGGACCTGCAGCGTAGTTTGGGCCCAGACACAGCTAATGACGTCAGATTTAAAGACCGGATTGTGGTTAGGTTAATTGATTTTATAGCCCTCTGACAGACTGGTAACCTGTCCAGAGTTCACCCTGCTGCATGCCCCCCTCTATCCTAAGCTGGATAAGTGACTAACTGTAGCAAATGACTGTAGCACTATGCCCAGGACATTTTTTTTTAACATTTTGGACAATAAAGTTTAGTTTAATCACACCGAATCTAAGCAAAGTTGTTATGGGTAATCTCTTTTATCCTATGATGAAACACAACAATGCTGATGGGAGTACACTCTTCAAAGATGACAGTGCTCCCATGTGTAGTCCATGAGAAGGGGGGGTGGGTGTCACTGAACGGTTTGATGAGTGTGAATATTATGTAAATCAAGTGCTGTGGCCCTTTGCAGTCACCAGAGCTCAACCCTGTTGAACACCTATGGGAGGTTTTAGACTGATGTGTTAGATAGCACTCACCATGCCCACCATCATCAAAGCACCGAACGAGGGAACATCATAATCATAAACTCATAACCAGACATGATAAGATATCCTTTAAAATGCTCAGTTTTCAGGTATTCTGATTAATACCGTTCATTAAAGAGTGAGTGATGTGATCTGTACCCAGGGACATGTAAGGACTCCGCTGACCAGTCATAAAACCTTCTTTTAAAATGTCTTTGAATATATTCAAGCTGAAATTTATAAGGCAAAATAAGGGTGAGACTGGGTCTCTGATGAGGTCCATCAGCCCTGTTAACAATCTGCATCCAGGCACAATGCTGGCTGATTACTAATCAGAGACGCTAAGAAAAAGCCAGCTGCTCAGCCTATTCCGACTTTCTGCAGACGCACACACACACGCATGCAGGACTGGAACAGAGTGCACACGCAGCGAGGCAAAAATTGTGATTGCATCTAGGTAAGGCGGAAAGTATAATGCACATAATAAATGCGTTTGTTCACTCACAAAAGACATTTGCACACTCTTTCTCACTTTTTCCCCCCGTGTGTTTTCCTTAAGTGCACATGCGCACACACACCTGCACACACACAACAGCACAGAGCTGTAACAGCCTTCAGTCTGCAGCAGTGCCATGCAGAGATGAGAGGACCACACCTTGTTCAGAAAACAACTGAAATCAGTTTAAGGACACGTATTACCACAGTGCTCCTTGTCTGCCTCCCCCCCCCACCCCTTCCTCCCCTTTCCCCACTTTCTTTCTTTCTCTCGCTCTCTCCTCGCGATCTCTCCATCTCCTTCCTCCAACTCCCGCTTTTTTATTTTTCATCGTGTACCACCTGAGCTCTTCAAGGTTGCCGCCACAATTTGGGTCATTCAGCTCAGCCCCATTTCAACCACCCCGCACAGACACGCACACACCTACACACGCGTGCAATCACACACCTCCCCCTCTGTGTATTACCTGACACTGCCAGGTGGGAGAGACTCCATTACCGAGTTGAACTCTGACCCTGTTTCGACTGCCTGGCCAGAGAAGAGAGATGTGTGCGGTGCGTGTGCGAGTCTGTGTGTGGAAGAGAGGACAGAGACAGAGTAAAAAACAAGAGAGAAAAGAGGCTAGCAGCTGAAATGAGGCCAGCCTAAATGTTTGTGTGCGAACGTGCTTACACATTTGTTTGTGCCAGTGTGTTTGTATGTGTGCATGCAGGGGTGGAAGTGGGCCTGTCTCAAATGACACCTCTGGCCATTATTAAGTCCACTTTATTCTCCAGTCTCTGGCACATTTTCAACCCTCCATATGCTCATATTTTTCTCCTGAACCTAGGTCCATAATAATGCTTGCAGAGTCTGAATACACCAGCATCTTATTAACATTCAAGAAATTGAAGTGGTGTCTAACTTTGAGAGTTGGCTTATGTAAACATCAAATCCCACTCAAAATAACCTGGAAAAGACCTTTGTTCTGATTATGAAAAAACACTGTGTATCTGGACGGTAATATTTGCCAGGAACAGACTGAAAACGTCGTGTCATCTTGCTATATATGTTTTTGTAAATATATATATACTAAGTTAGGATCATCAGTAATTTGCCACCTGAAGCACTGAGTATGAGAAATGTGTCAGAGTCCAAAAATCCCTTTGTTGTCCACATTTTAAATCTCCTTCAGTGCATCTTCTGCTGTGTCTCAGTATAATACAGCTGATGCTCACAGCCTTGGAGGAAAAAAAAAAGGTGTTGAATTAGTACACAGTTGCATCAACTCAGGGACCTCACTGTTTCTTTCCTTTATAAACAGCCAAAGAAGATTGTTGACGGTTTGCTGAGGAAAAATGACACCTATTCACTTTCACTGTGTTGCTGCATCAATTCGTACACGACTTACAAACATTAGTATCAGTTAAGAAGTTTCATTTATTGACTCAAGCTCGAGTGCTGAAAGTTCATTCCAGTTATATTTATTTACATAGCAACAATTCACCACAACAGATCTCTCGAGGTACTTCATATTGTAAGAAGAGAACCCTTCAACTTTTTACATTAAAAAACCCCAGAACAGCAACAACAATCCATCAATGTCCCAACAAACACCTTAAGATCAGTAAAAGAAATAAAAGACATTTCACAACCTTGTGTGCCGGCATTATGTTTGCAGATACTATGTTTAAGAAATCAAAGGCAATTAAATTATTTTTTATAAGTCAGTCATTAATTTTCCAGATGCATTCCCATCACTTAACATTGATGCCTCTTAGTTACCATGCACATTGCCTTCTAGGTTGTGGTCATAGTCCAAACTGTTAGTGGTCACTGACCTAATAGCATAATTGCTGTTATTTTCTGCAATTCTGTTAGCAACTTCCAGATGTTGATGTTGGTTTTTTGCTAGATTGTGTAAAAACTGTTAAGAGTAACGATACGTTAATCACCTATGTTTGCTAAGACCTCGCCCACTCAGGCCTAGAACCAGCAGTCAACCCCCCTGTAACCTGAGGCCACAAAAGAAAAATGTATATTCTCTGACTAGTTGACTGGTTGCTTAGTGAAATCACCTGCAAAGAGGGTACAGTACCAAAACTCTCCTTATGATTGGTTTTGTCACTGCCAGGTTGCCGCTGTCACCCATAGCTAACATGAAAGGCAGTGACTTCTGCTAACTCTCAAACAGTCATTTACAGTCTGAGGTGTAGTGAAACTTGAAAAGGTATGACACCAACCAGAAACTAGTGGTACTGAAATTGTGCAAAGTGTTATCATAACCTGAACGGAGACCATTCACCTTCAAAGTAAAAGCAGTGCCTTACTGCTGCAACAGACGGGTTTCAAAAAGCACAACTTTTACTTTGAAGGTGAATGATCTCTTTTCAGGATAGCATAACACTTTGGAACAATTTCAGTGACACTAGTTTGCGAGTGTTTACAAACAACATCTACTGGTGACCATGGCAACTGGTAAACAATCAAAGGTGTCGCAACAATGTTATGGGTGTCATATCATTTATGTTTTTGTGACTAATTTCAACAACTTTTCAAGGAACTGGTGGTTGCCAGAGGTTGCCATAGCACTCAGCCCATGTAGCTAGTAGCCAAATAATATTAAAAGGGGTGTTGTAGTTCTTTGGGCGGGGCCCTGGATTCTTAGTGGATTGCTGCACTGTAGTAATGATGAAAATAATGGTCTTACCAGGCAATACTTAAAAAAGTGCAAATGGTCAGTAATGTTATTGAAATTGATATCGGTGCCTCCACTTAGTAGAAACTAAGTGAACTACCTTTTAGCATTTAGATTTCTGCAAAGAATTTGTGCTTAAGCCTTACTGAAACAATCCCTCTAATGAATCAAACTATCAACTGAAACATAAAGTGAAATATAAATAACTCACAACACTCATTAACCAAAATAAAGGACTTTAGTTAAAGAAAAATTGTTCAAAGGCTTTGTAAAATTAGGTTTCAGAATAAACTAAATAAAAGTAGAAAATAAATGTCAGTGTAAATTCCTGTGCAAACCATTGGAATAATCCCAATCACTTAAGGAAACAGTATCTTGGAATCACAAACACCAAAATGCTCACACTCATTGCAGGCCTGTGTCAACGATTGTGTGTGTTGTGGTCTGAAATAATCCGACCCTTTGCGACGCATGCTGGAAAGCAAAATAAAAGTTAGCATGTACAATAGTTTTACTCCAGCCTCCTGAGCCGTCATTTGTCACAGTCTGGGAGTGAATTAGTGATGGAAACCGGGAAGGAACCATCCAAGAGAAGGCTGTGAGGGTACAGCGACAGCAACCAAAGTCCCACGGGAGAAAGCGGACATCTGGATTCATCTATGCCTCACCAGGAAAAAAACAAGTCCAAGGATAGCCTCCTGGTCTTATACGTTAGTGAGCATACACAAATGTTTCTCAGTCCATTTACTTAATAAAGCCTTTTAAACTCATCTCAAGTTCACTTGAACTTTTCATGGCACACATTACAACAACACTGGCCCACATTAGCATAGTAATAGACACAACTACAGGTACTACATGTGCTAATGTTGCTAGCTGTTAATATGCTAGCTGCTATTAGCATCGTGATATACTGAATCTGATAGAAAGAGTTCAAAACAAATCTCAGAAGTATTTAGCTCTGGATAACTTCAAAGTTCATCAAGGCAATAAGTACTTATTCTTTGGTATTCTTAACAGTTCTCACCCTGCGTGTTTGCTGTGCGTCTCTTTAGGGGTTTTTTTCTTCACATCTCGCGCTCCTGCTACATAACCCGTGTGGGTGCATCACACATGCACAGATACCTGCTAATTAGCTCCAAGTAACAGACTAAAAACAGGGATTTAGCTTATCAGAACTGGAGCACAGACTTCTTGAACAGTCTGTAGCGCACAACAAGCCATCTTATTTGTCAGTTAACTCTATTAGAAATGGCCTAAAATGCAGTAACAGCACAAATATGGTGCAGATACACAATTTTTAAATAGTGTTATTTACATTTTTGAAGTGTTGGTAGAAAATATGATGACGGAGCAGATGAAGAGAAAAGGACTTCCCCTATTCAAATTTTAGTAAAATAACTCCAAGTAAAAGACAGAGCAGTAAACTTTTGCACACACTGTTTGACAAGTAGAAAACAAAATGCCCCAACACACAATATTGTTTATTTGACATTCAAATATGGAGAAAATGCTCAAAAAGCAAAATATTGTGCATTGTCAGTCTCATCAGGACAGGAGCTGTTAGCCAAAAATGTTGTGCCATCCTATGTAACACCACACTCCTCAGCACTGTTTACAACATAACCCCCCCTAAGCAGCTCTCCGTGATATGGGAAAGCGAAGAAGCAGAGAAGGGGGATTTTGGCTAATGTGTACTGAAGAGTGTGGGAGACTTTCTGCTCCTCTTTCATCCTGGCTTTTGCACTGAAGCTGCAGGCGACTCCTGGTGTGAGCTCTCCATCGAAGCAGAGCAACAGCCCCCTTCTGTTTTCTAAATGTGGCCTCCTGCCTCCCTCTACAGCATGCCAAGGCTGCAGTGATGGGCGGAAAGTGGGAGAAGGGTTTCCTCTGTGCGTGCAAGTGTGTGCATGCATGTGTGGGTGTGTCTGCCAGGAAGAAAAGAAAGAAGAAGGGAGATCTGCTGCATATGGTTGCATTTTCATTATGCGGCCTGCATCTCTGAGAGTTTGAGTGTGTGGGTGTGCATATATGTGTTTCAAGTTTTGTGGGGAGGGGGGATAGGCTGTGTGACAGAGAGCATTTGACAGAGGCAGGCAAAATGGTAGTCAGATCAGTCGCCGTAGTAATTGGGCGCTCTTGACGTTGTCATTTGCAGCATCTGCAGCTGCCATTAGAGCGTGTGTATTTGTCACTGTGAGTTTGAGCATATACGTGCAGCATCTGTGTGTATGTGTGTGTGTGTGTACCATATGCTTTAAGTGAATCCTCGCATTAGGCACTCCTCAGTAATTTAAAAATGGTTCCTGCCAATAGCTAGCTTTCACTAAGGATGTCATGTACGTGTATGTGCATGCACACATTTATGCAGATCTGTTTATTTGTTAACAAGACGAATCCACTCCATGAATATTTAGCAATGACATGTGTCTCACATGGAGCACCACCGTGCCACAGTCTGCATGCATATAGGTGTGCTAGGTGTCATAAATATGCCTCTTACTGTTGAATTCTGCAGTCAATAGTTATTTGCTATAAAAAAAAATGTTATACACAATGAAATGAAAAACGCACAATGTTTACAAATTGGTTTGTAAGTTATAGTTATTGTAAGATTACTATTGATATTTCTATAAGTTTGTTAATGCTTAAATTATCAGCTGTGGGACCATGAGATTAGTACTGTCGTCTCACAGCAAGATGGCCCAGAGTCCCTCTCTGTGTGGAGCTTGAGTGATCTTCCTGTGCCTGTGTGGATTCCCTCCGGGGTTTCTAGCTGCCTCATACAGCCTGGGTTAGGTCCTTTGGGGATTCTAAATTGACCATAGACTTGAACAATGGTTGTCTCTATGTGTCAGCCCTGTGATAGACTGGTGACCTGTCCAGGGTTTACCCCGTCTATTGCTCTGTGGCAGCTGGGATAGATTCCAGCCCCCCCATATATAATATTCAGAATCAGAGAGAATTCAAAGTTGCTAGCCAGTGTTAGTGAAACGTATTATCATTAACTCATTAATCATATAACTCATTACACTTAGCGAATAAACTTTCGTACAATGTAAAAATGTAATCACACTGTTTATCAGAGGGAAAATATTATTAGGTAGTAACATTAGCTGGCATAATGTTAGCTTATAACCAGCTATTGTTGTTGTTTAGCTGGATTATTGTCAGCTGTCTGAAGACAAAAGGGTCGGATGTATAATCTGCTGGGAAGAAGTACCTGCAACAATATCAGGGATAAATAAGCATATGCACGATGACATATATTAGAGCTCCGACTTCAGAACAGGGTTGAGGTGAGGAGGAAGAGAATCAGGTGGAAATGTGGGTGAAGAGAGGGGTGGAGGAAAAAGACATAATAAGAAGATACGATGGAAAAAATAGAATAAATGTTAATTTATCATATGCAGTGTTGGTCAAGTTACTTGAAAAAAGTAATCAGTAATTAATTACTGATTACTTCCCCAAAAAAGTAATCTCGTTACTTTACTGATTACTTATTTTCAAAAGTAATTAATTACTTAGTTACTTAGTTACTTTTTAAAAACATGATTTACAACCTGAATAGGTGATAAAGCGATAGATCTTTCAGCCCAATTCTACTTTTTCTACATAATCCATCATACAAAATGTAATCAAATGGAAAAGTCTCTTTTTAAAACTTGTTTTGTTAGTTTTAATCTTTTAACTTTATGCATGAAGCAAAATTTTAATTATATGCACCATTCTCTGACTGGAAGAAATTAGTTTAACATTTAAACCTATTTTCTGCACATTCCAGCACATAATAAATATATATATATATATATATATATATATATATATATATATATATATATATATATATATATATATTTTTTTTTATTTTTTTTTTTTTTTTATTATTTTTTTGTGTTTACACTCACTCTTTCAGATGCAAGTAAAACACAGCAGAAAATAAATAAAGTCAAAGACTTGCGGTCCTTTTGCTCTATTTTCACCTGTAAAGCAGGAGTAGAGTAGGCGGAGGTTTATCCTGGTGCAGTTGTGCCGCAGCGGTCAGTGGAAGGATACCGCAGTTTCTCTGTGAGTTTCTCATTACGTCGTAGCTACTCGGTGCTTGCTTGGAAGTTTAGGGGGTTTTTTCGCTGTAAAAATAAGTTTTCTTCCCACGCACAGCGGACACTAATGTTTTTGTCACTTTTTACGGAATCAAACTCAAAATAAGGTCAGTACTTCCACGCTTTAAACGCTGCACGCTCATACTCTCTCCCGCACTCGATATATGATCCATTGTTGATCTGCACACAGCTGTTGTCACGAACATCACACTCGCTTATGTCATTGTCATGAGACATTCTCGCAAGAAAATCACGGTTTTAGTAACGCAGTAACGCAGCGTTACTACGGGAAAGTAACGGTAATCTAATTACCGTTTTTGCAATAGTAATCCCTTACTTTACTCGTTAATTGAAAAAAGTAATCGGATTGTAACGCGTTACTGCCCATCTCTGATCATATGTAGTTTGAAAGACCTGTATGTGATCTTTGAATTAAAAGTAGCATATAAGGCTTATATAACGGTCCAACGTGGCAGCTTCCATGTTCACTCCCGTGATTCCTAATGGATTAAATGGGCTGGTTTTACTTTTCTACTCTATCTGAGCACTCAAAGCACTTTATGTTCTTATAGGTTTATGAGAAAGCATTAATTTGTTGGAAGATGTAATGGCAAACTAATCAATGTAGATATATGAGCACAACATTCTTTTTTAAAATTAAATAGCATAAAAAATACTTATTGTATGTTTAAGAAACATTCATGAAGAAGTATTGTTTTGTATTATTCCAAAGCTTGACACTGGACAGTGGCTTTTTCCTTACCAATCAAAATCTTCTGAAACATTCATCATCAAGCTGGTGATGCATCACAAATGACCAGTGACAACAACGTCTGCTCTTCAGGTTCCACCGTGTCTCTTAGTTCACCTGCATTTTCCGACTTTATTATAATCACAGTCCACTGCAAACATCCCTGCAGCCTCTTCATTTCCTCAGTCATGCACATATTTAATTATGAAAATAAATACGTTGCTATGACTTGCTCTTGCACCTTTTTGAAAGTGGTCACGTTTATCCGAATCATACAGCAGCTGTCATTTAATAACTTCCCCACACTGATCGTCGCTATCACATCTCCTCCATTCCAGTCTCTCTGTGCACACTGGCCACTCTGCCTTCTGGGTTTCTGCCTCTCATCTGTCCACAGAAGTTCCTAATATTTCCATATGTACCCACAGACAGTCGGATACAAACACAGACACTCCACACTTTCCTGTCTGTGTGTTTCATAATGTGTGTGTTCAGTTGACATTTTACTGTTCTCTCAGTGCCGGCTGCCATCTCTCTCCTCCTGCACCCCTCAGTAATTTCCCCACTGACTGTCTGCTATCTGCCTTTCTGTGCCTTCCCCTACTCTCTCACTATCTTTGCTCTTCTATATGAGCTGGTATGCCTGAATCACCTCCATCTTGTTGCCATGACCTCAATATAGTTTGTCCGGTGCCTATATTTCTGCTGCCCATATGTCTTCCTGTTTATACAGCAGGTCTGTCACAAGGGTTGACTGTCTCGCATTTTACTCTGTCTCTACTGATAATGAGTGCTGATCAATTTGTTCATTTACTGACCTTTACAGACACAGACTCTCAGTCTGGCGTCACTGGATGCAAAGAAGTAATCGATACGTCTCCATTAACGATTAAATATGAAAAAAAGTTGAGCGTAAGGTTTAATTGCTGCCCTTGATGGTCAACAATAAAGCATTCAACGACTTATTTATATATACAAACACAGAATCATGATTCCGAGTTTCTCTTAGAACTTGGAAACCAGACTGGAAATTCCTCTGAAGCAGCAGCAGACATGGTAAAATGAACCTCGGTGCACGAAATCCACTGATAAATGGAACGATAATCAGAATAATAATTAATTCATACGCACTTGAAGAATATCTGATAAAGATGTTATGTTACAGATCGGCTAAAAGAATGAGATCTGCTTTTTAAATTTCCTCTCTAGAGGTTCTTTTTTTTTCACCTCAGAAGGTTTATATACCATCAGATCTGTGTTGGCAGTTGATCTGAGTGTGTTAAAATCGCTTTAGCTGACCTGAGTGCATAATCAGCTTGTTGGGCGAACAGCCATCTGTAGCAGAGCCAGAATATGCTCTGCAAACAGATACTGAGAGAAGTTTTTCTGTTTGTTAAACAATATGGCGCATACATAACTGTAGGCTGTAGTAAGTAAAGATAGGTGGAAAAGGAAAAACCAACAGAATGCTTCTCGGTAAAGTGTCGGGCCGCTGTGTACCACCAGAACGGCTCCAATGCTTCTTGGCATCGATTATCCAGGTTTCTACAGCTTTGCTGCGATGGTAAAACACTTTTTATCCAAAAGATGACCTTTTGATGATTGTGATTGTAAACACTGTCTAACACATCAGTCCAAAGTCTCCCGTAGGAGTTGAGTTTTGCCATTTGGCAGCCATTTTGGCAATGCCTCAGTGTAGTTATTTTGAAGCGCTTATCTAAATGAATGTGGAGAGAAGACCAACTTTAATTTGAGTAGTCACAGGGATAAAGTTACATGTAGAGAACTTTCCTTTAAATTGCATAAAACTGCTATTACCAGAGTACTGAACAAATGAAATGCCGATTTGTGTTATGCACCGATCAGCCAAAACATTATGACCACTGATTGGTGAAATGACAAACACCAATCGTCTCTTCATGGTGGCACGTGTTTGGCGAGACATATTAGGCATCAAGTGATTGTTTTGTCCTCAAAGATGATGTGTTAGAAGCAGGAAAAATGGGCAAGCGTGAGGATTTGAACAAGTTTGACAAGGGTCAGAGCACCTCCAGAACTGCAGCTCTTGTGCAGTTTGGTCTGCAATGGTGAGTATCTATTAAAACTGGTCCAAGGAAGGAACACTTGTGAACCACTGACAGGGTCATAGGCAGCTAAGGCTCAGTGATGCATGTGGGGAATGAAGGCAAGTGAGCTACTGTAGCTCAAATTGCTGAAAAGGTTAATGCGTGTTTTGATAGAAAGGTGTCAGATGCATTTTGTTTGTTGAGTATGGGGCTGAATAGCCACAGACTAGTCAGGGTGTCCATGCTGACCCCTGCCGAAGTGCCAATAGCAAGCAAATGAGTAGCAGAGCTGGACCACGGGGCGATAAAAGAAGATGGCATGGTCATTGCATCTGCTTTTACACCATGGGGATGGCTGGGTGAGTATGTCTCACTGGGAAACAGCTGCCACCAGGATGCACTATGGGAAGAAGGGAAGCCAATGGAGGCCGTGTGATGCTTTGGGCAATGATCTACTGAGAAACCCTGGATCCTGCCATCCACGTGGATGTTATTTTGACGCATACAACCTACCTAAGCATTGTTACAGATCATGGAAAGTGTATCGCCTATTGACTGCGGCCTCGTTCAGCAGGATAACGCACCCTGTCACAAAGCAAAAATGGTTCAGGAAAGGTTTGAGGAGTAGAACAACAAGTTTGAGGTGTTGACTTGAATTTAAAATACGATGGCATAGCCCACACTTAACAAGAAGTACACAACTGTCTAGGGATGGGTATCGAAAACCGGTTCTTGTTGAGAACCGGTTCCCACTGTTTCAATTCCTTGGAATTGTTTGCCATTTTTGCAAATGATTCCCTTATCGATTCCAGTCGCCCCGAATGACGTCACCACGTTGCGGAACGTCATTTACCTGGCAGGAAACATGGCGGCTCAAACGCTCAAAAGTTTGATTATACTTTATGAGAACGGATGACAACAAGGCAACTTGCAATACTTGCAAAGTAGATATTTCATTTAAGGGAGGAAACACTACGAATATGCAAAAGCATTTGCTCACAAAACACACGATGACCTTAAATGAATGTCGTGTTTTTAATTCCGCTCCGGACTCGTGAATCTCAACCCAGCAGCAGCGGTAACGTTTGTACGTCCTCTCCTGTAAATGCGGCAGGTAATAATAATAATAATTTATGTTATACTTTGTTATTGCTAAAGAAGAATATTTATTTTATTATTTTACATTTACATTTTTTTTTTTCCTGGGGACCCTGTGACACCCGATTGAAGAGCCGTAGGCTGTGGATCTCGTAAGATCTCACAGTTGGGTTTGTAAGTCCATGTTACTCCTAAATTTCTATCTTGTTCAAAGAGAAGATATAAAACAAAGTTCTAAGCTAATCGACCTTAGTGTTCTCCTTTTTTAAAAATAAGAATCGATAAAGAATCGAATCATTAAACAGAATTGAAAATGGAATCGGAATCGTGAAAATCTTATCAATACTCATCCCTACAACTGTCACAAAAATTCTCATATGTGCATGCAGCATAATGCAACATGACTGGATTACATGTTGATGATGATTATCATGGAAGAGACCAGTTCCATCAGGATTTCCTGAAAACTCCCAGTTAGCACACCAGAGCCACTGAGTCCCCTCCCCATAGGGTTAAAGGACCGGGGTTAGTCACATGAGGGAAGGATTTTTGTTTAGACGGCTAAGTGTTGTTTTGGCTGCTCTTCTATCTGGTAATTGTCTCTGGGTTTCAGCAGGGATGGATCCATAGATGACCACATTGCTTTTACCTTCCTGGCATTAAAGAGGTTTCATTTTATTAACATAGTAGAATTTTTCCAGTCTAAAAGACTTTATGCACATAAAATGTGTGCATTAAAAATATTTTATTATAATACTCTTACTCTTCAAAAAGAACCACGTAATTTTGCTGGATCAATTTGCTAGATTTTTCAGATTTTTTTGGATGCAAATAAAGAGATCTGACAAATTAGACCACTTTATTTGGCAGTGTTTAAAACACACACTGGGACTAGATATACAATGATATGAAAATAGTACAAATACTGCTGTTTTACCCCAGGCAAACAGTTAGACCCTGCTTCGGGTCAATTGGCTCTCTGAAATTATTTCTCGTCTTCCTCAGATGTGGTTTCAACTCTGCCAACAAGAACTCACATCCTGACATCATCGCTTGACATCTACTTAATCTTTTTCACAGTGTGTTTTTTCCACAAAAACACAATGCTTTCAGTGTGTACATATGTTGCGCAACAAGTTCCCATTCAAAAAATTTCGTGCCGATTTTTTCGCAATGAATAAACCCTTGAGATAAGGGGAAAGTGAAGATGTGTTTGATGAACTCTTTCTCTGTTCTTTCACTGATATTGAGAGTTAAATGAAATAACTGTCTTATATTAAAGGGTCTGCATTTAGTAGATCTGTATTGTACTGTTTATTAAACTGCCCAATGAAAGTGCCTTCAAAGGATATTAGGGGATATTACGATGTTGGCCTGTCGCAGATAAACCAGACTAGGCGATGCTGGTCTCATTGATGTGTGTGTAGAGCGTGTTATCAATTATTCAAACAGCTAATTAATCGGGCTGCATTAGTTTAAGACAAAGACGTCATAATCAGTCTGACCACAGTAAACTGCGAGGACGATTTTTAAGACTGTTGAAAACCCTTGTCGTTAGTTTAGTCTCAGCTCCTTTTGCGGAATCTTGTGGTGTCTTGAAATCTCAAGTTTCCATCTTTTTTTCTTTCTTTTTTTTCCCTGTGGTTTCAATCTAGTTTGGTGTATTTGCTCCTCTGCCTGTTTGTCTCCGTCTGTTTGCATTCTGCCGCTCTTACTCTGTGTTTATTGACCTTTGCTTTCCGTCTCCCTGCTCATCTGTCTCGTTGTCCTCTTACCTCTCCTCCCGTCTGTCCGACTCCAATTTACCTTCTATATCTGTACCATCCAATCACACACCTTCTCATTCGCACATGTCTCCCATAAACCTACACCTACTCTCTCGCCTGGGATGAACCAAAATGCAGGTCTCTCCTGTCGGTCGTGTGTAGATCCGCCGGTGTGTGTGCGTAATTGCGTGTTTGTTTATGTGCATGTGTGTATCCGCTGTTAATTAACCCCCTTCACCCAACTCAACCCCCCCACGGAGGCGCTTGTTCCGAGCCCACTCCCTGAGCCCCAGCCTGCTAATCCACACCTGAGTCTCCCACACACACCCGCGCACACATAAACAATCATACACAATCAAACGCAGACAGATCACACAGGGAGTGGTTTAAGGTGCAAAAGATATGTAACTTGTGTGAATCTGTCCTTGTGTGAGAACACAAAAGCATATCAGCGCTGCAACACCTGTGTAAGAGTGATTGTTGCGCGTATGTGTGTGATATCACAGTCTGAGGAGGAAAACATTATACACACCTGGGAGGATTTCAGACTCATACATTTGTGCCACATTGCTACACACCCAATCACATAAAAACAGACAGACACACACCACAACTATGCAGACACGCACACACACTCACTCACATAGCGTTGGCTATGCACACCTCTCCAGAGCCTGAGCGCTAGTTGTCTGGCTGTCACTGTGGCATGTTGCGCCAGAGAACGAGGAAAGCGGGGCTGAAGCGTGCCGTTGCGCAACCCACTAAGGACGACAACTGTGTCTCTTGACGACGCACACACACACTCACAAACACAACACATACCCAAAAAACTCACCAAGGGCTGGGTCTGGATTACAGCTCTCTGCCTCTTTTTGTGGACACCAGACACGAGCGCCATGCTGCCAATGCAAATGCCAGCCCAGATGCCAACCAGTGTGTGTGCGTGTCTAAGTGTCTAAGTGTGTTGCGGGCAGGAGAAGAGTGACAGCTACAATGCACACACAAGTGGCGTGTGTTTGATTGGTGAGCAAACAAGTAGACTGGCATGCATACATACAGCCGGCAATGCGTTGCACAGTTTGGCACACGTGTGCACACTTTGCAAACAGTCGCATAAACACGAGCGAGCGCACGCACACGCACATGCGCGCGTGCAAACGCACACGCCGCATTGTGACTTTATGTGCGGGAGCTAATTGTCTCTCCGGTGCTTTTTGTTTTGCCATTATGTGCTTTCTCCCTCTACTCCCCTGTTTAAATGGAGATACTGTTCAACACCCTGTGTGCGAGCGTGTGCACGAGTGCTTGTGTAAATGAGCGTGTGTGCGAGTGCAAGCATGTATGCCATTTCAATCCCCTCACTTGGACGCCCACAAAAATGCTTGTCCTGAAAGAGTCCTGCTGTTGATGTGATTGTTTTATGGCTGTTTCCATATTTGGGCAGATTCAATATTCTATTCTGCTGCCTCGCTTGCCAACAGCTTTGACCACGCTATTTGCCTTTCCCTGTCATTCAGGAATGCTTGGGCCTATTCAAACCTAAACACAGCTTGTGTTTATACCAGGAGCCTCGTGAAACACTGGGCCTGTTAATACACTTGAGAATTATCCTAAAACAAATAACTTTCAATCGTCAAGGTCAGGGGACTATGAAAATATGTGATCCTTGTGTTACTCTTGGTGGCGACGTCGAACGTTACGAGCTCGGCTGGCGGTGGAGCATTTTATGGAGCCCATATTAGGGTTGGACGGTGATCAGGATGTTATTGAATGTGTGTCTGGCCTGTTAAATCCGTTGACTGGATGACAGAGCCGACGGCGTCAGAGAGGGCTAAACACTGCTCAAAAGTAGATTTTGCTGAGCCATAGCTCTCTCTACAGTCGATTGGCTTCGTTTTCGAGCTGCGACAGCACAAGCGAGAAGTCATTGTCAAGTGGGAATAAAGGAGTATATTTTCTGTGGCCGTGACAGCCCAGGGAGGAGTCCAAAACAGCCTTATTATGAGCTTAGTCTCTGGGAAAGTGTACTCTGTTGAACATGCACTGGCCATGCACACGTGGCATGAATTAAAGGAAGAAAGTGTGAACATGGCAGCTTGAAAGTACAGAAAAGGGTGCACGCCGAGCTGTACGAGTGTGTGTGCCGGGGGAGAGAAGAATAGAACGGCCACGCCATTCGCCACAAAGTACAGAAAACGACTTCCAGCTTCCAGCATTGACAGAGAGCAGTCCACCAGCTGTTCCTTTTACATACGTTGATTTTTCTCTCTGAACAAGCGGCACACGGGATGAAGTGTATTAGGAAGCACTTAGCCACTTAGCAGTAATAGCTGAGCCACTCTAGAGCTGGTCTTTAACATGGTTACCGAATATTGGACAATGCATTAAAAAGCAGGACTACTGTTCTGCAGGCTGTGGTGGACTGAAATTGCTTTTGTTCAAGATGGCAGCACTTTGCCCGCTATCTCGGCATGCATGTTCCGACATGAAGTGGAGCTCTTTGTCAGCGCCAGGTTCCCAACATTACTCTGTCTGTGACATGTAACAAAAGAGTTGCCTTTGCCAACTGCGTACTTCAGTTACGACAAAACTCTTTCGACAAAGAGATCGACCGTCAGTTGTTCAGCTGATAAAAGTCTGTATCAGTGCAGCTTTACTTCTGTCGCTGCTTTGGCTCTGTTGTTCAGGCTGATTGTGTTAAGAATGTTGAACATTAAGCATGATTGAGGTAACTTGATATCTAACTCGTCGGTTTCAGTTTTATGAAAACCAAGGGTAGGTCACTAGGAGATTGCAACAGGCATCCATAGTTTGCAAGGAAGTCTGGATCATGTTTGCCTTCAATTAAAAGTCGTACCGCTGAAATCAACGTGCTTCAAAAGGCGTAACCTTCACTCTGATGGTGAATGTTCTCAGTTGTACTTCAGTTTCAATTCAGTTTCATTGTATTTATGTAGAGTCAAGTCAACAGCTGCCTCAAAGTGCTTAATATTGTAAGGTAAAGACCCTCCAATAATACACTTCACAGTTTATCAAATGTTTAACAACAAGTACTTGCAAAGTGTTTGTAGTATATACAAACTATGGTCGACCGCCGCAATCTGCTAGCAACCGCAGCAATTGCAAGGAGGTTCACGTTGCAGCACCGCATTCCTCTCTGAGACCAATTTGAGACCTAGCAACAGCCAGCAGCTCCCCAAGTCATTAGGACATACACGTTTTTCCCTAGTGACCGGTGGTTAACAAGTGGCCACTAACTGGTCTCTAGGTCTGTGTGACTGGGGACTTCCTGACCACTCAAAGCACATTAATATGGCAGTTTTAATATTATTTTTTAAAATTGTGGCAAAGTAAATCCAGAAAATGAAAAAATATCCTTTATGATTGAAGACACTGAACAGCTTTTTGGCACAAAGAGAGCCTCGTGTATCTGCAGTGATTTTAAAAACAAATACAAATACAGCCTAGACACCCATTACCACGATCATGTGTGTTTTCCTCTCATATTTAACGTATGCATTTGCTGTACTGACCTCCTTTCTCCACCTATGGAAGTGCTGGCAGCCCTATAGCGTGACCCCTTCATTACACGCGTGTGCGTGTGGCCAGGACTCTGACACATGGATTAACATAATAACTGCTATGATAATGAAGCAGCAATTTCCCCCAGACCCCATGCTGCTTTCAGGTAATTGGAGTGTTTACAGACAGAAATGCATGTGTGTGAGCGTGAGAACGGGAAAGTGCGGTTGCATCTGTTTAGACCGCACGCATGCGTGTGTGGACAGGTGGGAGGCTGTGTTTGGACAGTTGACAGTTGAGTGTGACAAATGACGTCTCTATCCCGGCATTATAGAGAGATGAGAGCGAAGGACGAGTGTGTGTTTGTCCATGTGATTTACTGGAGGTGGAAGGGTGGCATTCAGCTATCTCTCTCTCTCTCACACACACACACACACTTTTCATCCACACCGAACAGCTCACACGCACGCCGGCGCGTGTGAGCTGTTCGGTGGTTGTTGTCGAGAAGTGAGGGGCGTAAGCTGACAACCATGACAGATGATGTCTTTATCCAGCTGTTTCAGAGGATTGTGCACACTTTATGTGTGTGTGAAAGGGAGTGTACATGCATATGTGTAAGTTTCAGGGTCATATCTGCCCTCTGGCGTTTTGGACCCGATTCTACTAAGGGCGGGTTAAAAGGGAGGGGTTGCTACAATTCACACCCCAGGAATGTCTGTACTCCCGTCTCCTCTTCTGGGAATTTCCTTCTCTCATCCCCCATTCTTTCTTCCTCTCCCTCGCTCTCAGTCATTCCTTCATCCCTGAGGTGACAGGTAGAGGGAGGAGGGAACGCCAGATGCACACCTGGTTTATTTTTATGAAAAGAAGATGAGAGAAATAGAGAGAAACAGGCAAGAGAGAGAGAGAGTTAGTCCTTGAGGTAGTCCTTTGCATCATCGGTTTATTCATTCAGTTTCTTCTACATAGGTGTGTATGCACTTCTATGTGTGCGCGTGTGTGTCTATGTGTGCGTTAGTGTCCTTGTTGCTTTGTGCATCACTGCACTTACTTATGTGTCCTCTATCGTGCATGCATACTCAATACATGCATAATATGCCATTTTGTGGGTTCTTTGCAGCAGTATGAGTGCATAAAATTGCACATATAAGGTATTAAGAGGTTTAAAGAAATGCACACGAGGTTTTATTGGGGCATCGGATTGAAATGTAAATCCTGATGAGTGCCATATTATAATGAGGAAATAGATGTTATTTATTCCAGAGCACCATAAACCACAATTTTACTATTACCAGTAATGGTAGGTTGTTATCATTATGAAAAAGAGAGAGAGGGAGATTAGAAATGTGTGTCCAAAGTGCTCATTCAGCCAACTACATGGGAAGGTTTTATTAATTTGTGGGAAGAGTAGTTACTGTTTGGCATGTAAGCTGTGACCTCACCACCTCTTTAAACATGCACAGAGTGTTAAAAGTATGCTGGAGTGGGGGAAAAAGCTACAGTCAGTACAGGTGAGTGTTTAAGTAAAAATTAAAGGGCTTGGAGGAAATACAAAATTCTGATATTTATGATTTTAAATTATGTCGACTTTCTACAACAAGCTGAAGGAAATTTAGAGAAAAAAAAACAGGTAAAACACAGCCCGACACCCCAAACTAGCCTGCAGACATTCTCGCTCTGCCCTGCAATATCCTAAAAGGAAACCAAAGCAGCCCCACTCAAAGCAAATGCACTGCATTTAACTTTACTCCAATGCATCACCTGTGGCCTAAGCATAAAAGACTGCTGGCAAGATGCCATTTGCCAGAAGCCACTTTAATTGTTGATGTTGCATTTGGGTGTGGTTTTTTTTTAATGTAAAGAACATTTTCATTGCAGCCTGAGACCAAATAAGCTAACGTGTGGCCCTTTGATGACTTTAAGCCAGTACGGCCCTTATGTTAACCTTCCCTGACTTCTGCTCCCTGCTGTCAACATTTCAGGAAAGACGCTAAAACAAATTTTTTTTAAAAAGAAAAAAGCTGTAAACTGTGGCGTGTTGTCTGTCTCTCCAGTTGCAAGATGTAAAGTACAGTGAACATGTTATCTGTCGTGTTATAGCATCTAGGAGCCGTCTGCCCCCGCAGAGCTCTGATCTCAGCGTCATGGAATCATCTCTTCTTGAGGTGATGAGCAGTCTAGACCCTGTGAGGTCTAAGTCGTCATTAAAAAGTAACGCTAGCCCCGTGTGTGGGCCACCCACTCACTTCTGTTTCATTTTTTGGATGGTCATGCATAGAAGGTGAATTGGTGACATACTACTAAAATATAATTTCTACTGTAAACAGCAAGTGTAGGTATTTGATTTGTCTTTGGCAGGAGTGCACACAGGCCTGGTTAGCGTATGGTAGGGCAGTGCTGTTGTGAGCTTAACACTCCCATGCATCTTAACGAGACACTGTAACCTTTGTTTTTAATCAATAAATCAGATTACCACCAGTCATACATAAATGTCAAACACAGGAAAACATTTATTAGGAAAAAACTGGTGGTTTGCACCTTTACAATGTCCTCGTGACCATAAAGAGAATAAAAATAAAAGAAATATCCATCATTTTATATCTCAGTATATGGTACCAAATCATTCAAGTGCTTGTTGGAACTCATTTACAGCATCACAAAAAGAAATGTTCACGCTTGCTGATGTTAATGTTGCAAATTTCGATTTAGTATTAGTCATAATTTAGGCATCTAAATGCTTTTAGTCGTAGTCGACTAAATATGATGAGATTATCAGGGACGACATCTAAAGTTGAATCAGTTGATTAAAACTGAAAGCTTGTCATGTTTTTACCGACTTGCTCCACGTGGTTTGCAAAGCTTCTTATTTTCCCTGACATCAAATTGATAATGTGTCCATATGTCTGCTCTTCCTTCCAAGTATTGACATTTTGTCAAAAGAAAAAGAAAAGAAAAAAGCAAGCTAGAAGGTGATCCAGTGCACTGCAGAACCAGCTTCCAGTGTGATGTCCAGTTTAAGAATGAAGGCTGGGGTATCTGACAAACTCTGAGCCGTTTTTCTGCAAAAGCGAGTGCTGTGACGTTTGACGTACACGACCCAAAAATCATAAACACTCTTTTAAAGTCAAGTCCAAATATTTTTAATTGTCTGTAGGCTTTGTGCATAGCATCTTTTCTAATCATCTCATCATCATCTAATCATCTTTTCATAACATCTTTCCTATAGGCCCATTGCCAAAACTAGCACAGATGCTGGCCAAAGGAGTTTGCAAAGAAAAGCGTCTGGACTTCTTTAAGTTGCTTGAAGACGTTTCACCTCTCATCCGAGAAGCTTCTTCAGTTCTAAGGTCAAATGGTGGAGAGTCCCAGATATAAACCTAGTGGGAGTATCCCACCACAGAGGGACAAAAGGACCCCCTGATGATCCTCTAATCGCCTGAGCCAAGGTGTGAAACTGGGTGTGGGTCCCAATCAGCCAGAGTTTCGGGTGAGTTCATTGTGAAACCTGGCCCCACCTTATCATGCGAATTCCTGAGGTCAGATGGCCCAGGATGTGAGTGGGCGTTAAGGCATCTGGGGAGCTGCACTGTACAGCATACACCACATTGTTAAGTCTGTGTTTTGGAGTTTTGTCTTTCGGGTGAACCAGTTTTTGTCTGAGCGTGTTGCTGGGTCTGAAATGCACCGGGATGTCATGCTTGGAGAAAACCCTCCTGAGTTTCTCTGATACACCAGCTACATAGGGGATGACAATGTTGTTGCGTCTGTCCTTCTTATCCTCCCTCGCTGGTGTCTGATCTTCTTTTCTGTGCCTCTTTGCTGACTGAGCCCGTTCTCACTCCCGAGGCGTAACATGCCGACGTTTTGTCACGTCCCGGGGCGTTCCTGAGGAACGCAAAAGGAGACCTTCGGCGTTCTTATGGTACGCGGCGGGTTATGGCTGAAATCCAGTGCAATGATGCTCCCGCGGTAATAGACGTTCCAGCCCTGTATTCCAGCCCTAAACCTAACCTTATCCCTAGCCCTAACCATAACCTTTTTCCTGAGGTTAACCAGGACTTTAATGATGTTAAATAGTGTGTTTCTAAGTGATTTGAAGAAAAAGAGCGAACATGTGTAGATTGAGTCCATGTGGTTCTCATATTTCCTCATTTTTCCGAGGTCGTCATTTAGGAACGTGGTGGGTAGCCGAAAACGTAATATGTTGACGATTTGTCACCTAGCGTAAAATGTTACGCTTTGGGAGTGAGAACGTGTTGGCTGACTTTAAGAACGCCCATTTAGGATAGCCGCACGTTTTGAATGCTTCCTTTACATGTGTGTGTTCCTTCTTTTTCCCTTCAGGCTTAGAGGGAACATGTTCTGCCCGGTGGTGTAGGGTCCTAATTACTCCAAGTTTGTGTTCCAGAGTCAAAGAGGAGGTACTGGTCCGTGTGTGGTCTTCCGGTAAACTACGATGTTGAGGTTGCCATTCTCTTCAATGTGCACAGCGCAGTCCAGGAAAGGCAAACAGTTCTCCTTTGTGTCTTCCCTGGTGAACTTGATGTTTTTATCCACAGCGTTAATGTGCGCAGTGAAGGATTCCACTTCTTGTGTCTTGATTTTGACCCAGGTGTCGTCTACATATCTGTACCAGTGGCTGGGTACTCTTCCTTTCAAAGAGCCAAGAGCCTTCCTTTCCACTTCCTCCATGTAAAGGTTGGCTACAATAGGTGACACGGGGGAGCCCATGGCACAGCCATGTTTTGTCTGTAGAAGCCTTCGTTGTATTTGAAATATGTAGTGGTGAGGCAGAGGTCTAACAGTATGCAAATCTGATCGGGTGTGAAGTTGGTCCTGTCTTCCAAGGAGCTGTCTTCTTGTAGTCGTTTTCTGACAGTCTCCACGGCCTCCGTGGTGGGTATGCAAGTGAAGCACAGTAGCACAGATGCTAACTGCTCAACCGCAATTGTACCACTCAATTATATTGTTGGCTAGTTTGAATTATTTATCGACCAAAACACTTGAAACACTAATTTCTTGACTTGACAGTTACAATGACCAACTGATACCCATGAATGAGTACACAAAGGGCATCTTAGGCAGGCAGAGTTCCTCCGAAGTAAAGATGGGGCGATGTTCAACAATCTGCAAAAGAATCTGCATTAAGAAACCATTTGTAATATGATCCAGAAACACTGCTGTCCTCTCAGGGCCAAAGATCATTTAAAATGGACTGAGGCAAAGTGAAAAACTGTTCAGTGGTCAGAAGAATTGGAAATTCAAAAGCTTTTTGGAAAAAAGTCACAACATCTTCTGGACTAGAGAATATACTGGCCCTCAGTTCAAAGGTGTGCATATTTAATGGTATAAGGGGGGGCTCAATAGTGTCTATGGAACTGGCAAGTACCATCAGCGCTGAATGGAATACATTGGTTTGACTGTGCTCCCATCCAGATAATCTGTTTTTTAGCAAGACATGTCTGCGCAATACAAACCACATGCTGCATCTACTAGGGCAGCTTGACTCTCACCCAACGGAGTCTGGTGCTGACCTGGCCGGCCTGCAGGTCCACACCTTTCACCAACTAAAAAGAAAGTTTGCATCATTAATTAAATTAAAATTATGGCAAATAAGACCCAGAACTGTAGATAGAGTCTAATATCAGACAAGAGTGGGGCAAAACTCCTCTCCCAAAGGTCCAACAGCTGGTCTGCTCAGTTCACAGATGGTTATGAATTGTTGTTGAAAACAGAGGAGATGCTACACACTGATAAACGTGGCATAAATAATAATAAATAAATGCTGCAACAGTTTTGAGATGTGTTATTGCCATCAAATTCAAAATTACCTGTTTTTTTTTTTAAATAAAAACGATCAATTTTATTTTCTCCATATTTGATCATGAATCAAATCATTCTGTTTTTACATTTTACACAGCCTCCCAACATTTTCAAAACTGGATTTGTGTGCCGTGAAAGACTAAAGTTCTGAACACAAACCTTTAAAACTCCATAGCTGGTGATCACACTGGACATGATTCTGGCTGTTTCTATTCATAAATAAAAACATTTTTGAACCTTTTTACTCTAATGTCATTCAAAGATAGCAACTATGGTGGAACTTTATTGGACTGTCAGTCGGAAAGTGACTAACCAGTGTTCCGATGTATGTTCCAGCCCCAGCTCTGTGTTAGAGTATATTAATCATGAACTCCAACTTTAAGATCTTTATGTCAATATCCTGTTAAACAGCCTAAATACCAAACAAAGCTGGAATTTAGAACAAGCAGAAGGAGACTCATTATTCCTTCACAGAGTAAATAAATTGACTTACTTAGTTTTGCAGCAGCAATCAATCACTTGCTTCCTTTTAATAGCTTAAACATTTTAGCTATTAGCACGTACCTGCCACCACGTCTGCATTAGAAAACGTGTGGGGATTTAGACCTTGAAGCATCACAGCACTAACAGGCGGCTCTCATCTCCAGCACAGTCCCACAACACTTTCAGGGTCAACCACACGATGCCTGAAAAAACAGCAAACAATAGAAATTACCCCGCCAAACTACTTTCCCGGGAAGCTCGCTCTGCAGTGCATCAGATTTGTATCACTGAGCCAGGATTACAACCTCACACTTTTTTTTATTTTGTTTGGGAGTGTGACGATCCATGAGATTTTCATTTCATGGCCTCAGGATGCCAGCGAAGACGCGGAATGCGAGTTTCACGGGTAAAAAAACAGAGACTTGACAGGTATGTTAACAGATGGGGCTCAGCGTCTGGCACGTGGGAAAGGTTTATAGAGTACCGAATCCATGTTTGCATGTCGCAGGAGCTTTTGCCATTGGATTTGTATTAAGAAAAAGGAGCAAGCGAGAGATTTGCATTTGGGTAAAGGTGCAGACGTACCTTGGGCTATTCTTTCTTCTGTGCTTCTGCGGTCTGAATTAGATTTACTGCATTACCAAAAGGTCAGTCATCTTGCTTTCTACCAGCTCGTTATATCATAATAATTTATGCAAGCGTTAGCAGGTAGGACTACAGTCGATGGTTTGCTCACGATACCTGCACAAGATGATTTTACATATATCGCAGCAGAGAAAGCGACCTTGTAAAGAGCTTAAAAAAATACAGAACAAAAACATGCTACACTTTTTTTTTAACGATGACACAAATGCACATGAACAAATCTGTAGCCAGGTGCTTCACGTTTGAACGCGTCCGCATTGATGTGAAGTGGCCGAATAGAGTCCCTGTGTTTTCTTTGTGTCGATAAGTGCCCAGGCCTTGGGCATTTGTATTTTGATTAGCATCGGGTTTTCGAAATGCATGAAACGACGGTGTAAGATCTGTCCTTTCGCTGAATGCTTCATGAAGAGGCTTTGTCAGAGACGGCAAAATGGCCAGGGCAGCTGAGGGAGAGACAGCTTTGAGTGAGAGAAAACAACCTTAAATGGCAGCAGCGGCTGGGTTCACGGCCAGAGCACGAGTGTGTCTGCGTCTGTGTTTAGCAAGAGGAGACACAGCCAAAGTGTTGTGGGGAAAAATGCAACCTGACAAACACAAGTATTGATTTGAACGTCCCCTCTCTCACTCTTTCCCCCCTTTGCCCTCACCATCCCCTCAGCTTTTATTTTCTTGTTTGTCTGCCTTTCTTTCTTTCTTTTTTTCTTTCTTCTTCTTCATCTAGAGAGCCACTGGAGGACTTTATTTTCAATCCATCTTGAAGTACTGTAACGATGGGTGGAGGACAGGATGAAGGGGTGGAAGAGAGGAGGAGGTTTAAAGGGGGAGGCAAAAATGGAGAAGAAAAGTGGAAATGGAACGAAGTGCAAAAGAGAGAGAGGGCAAGAGAGAGAGAGAAGGGAAGGGAAGGGAAAAAAAATGGGGCCGGTAGTTGTTGAAATGAGTGCGACTGGTGCAGCTGAAATGGAAAGTGATGGTTAAAGTGGAATAGCTGGAAAGAAAAAAAGAGAAAAAGAAGACATAATGGGGAGCATGAGACAGACGGAGACAGATGAGGGAAAGGAGAGGGATGCAGGTCTGACACGAAGGAGGAAGAGAAGCAGGCGCAAAGGATGCTGGGAGAGTTAAAGTGGTGTAAATGGGGTTCTCGGTCTCGCTGCTGAAATACCCCCCCCCCCATGCTCTCCACCCTGCTCCCCCGACTCACCACCCCCCAACACCCCCTTGTTATCTCTATTAGCACCTGCTGGGCTAACGAGGACCCCGCTCCCCGTTGCCAAGGCAACGCCTCACCAACCTTCGCTCATTCTTTCTTCCTTTCCCTCGTCATCCCCCCCCACCATCACCACCACCATCCACCACTAACACACACACATCTCAAACTACAGCAACAACTAACTACCTTCAATCTCAATGCAGCCCGCACCCCTCCGCCGCTTCCTCTCCAGGTAATGAAAGGAAGATATGAAGCAAAGGGTGTGTGGGGAAGCAGTGGGGGGGAAGGATGGGAGTCCGTATATGTGTGCTTGTGTCGGGGGTGTGTGGGGAGAGGTGAAAAGGAAGGAAAGGAATTGAAGTGAGCATGTATTATACCCTGTTTTCCCTCCCTCTGCCGTATTATCTACTCCTGTACCCTATTGACTATTCAGCGCATTCAGATGGGTGCACTCATTGATGTAATGGCTGAATATGGAGTGGGCAGTGTTCACTGGTTTTATTTCTGGAAACTGATGAGAGAAACTTGTAAACATAGAGCTAATACAGCCCATGTTGCCTTCACTTACAGTCCACTGTACTGTAGATATTATAGGGAGTCAGTTTTATAGTGTACAACACACTTTGACATTTAAGACACAGATATATATATATATAGATATATAAAGATAGATAGATAGATAGATAGATAGTTTTTTGTGCCCTACACAGACAAAGTTGTTATGAGTTATGATTCAAGGTACACCTTGTTATCTGACATGTTTCCAGATCATTTGTCAATTATAATGTCAAGTTAGTGCACTTTTTTGACCACCCATCTATGGCCTCTGGACTTAACACGACCAGCAATTAGCGTCACCACTATACGAGCATAAACTTGGGCTCCTTTGCCCCAGCAGAGGGGCGTTTATCTTAGGCCAAGAGACGTTTTGTTTCCACGTGCCTCTATAGCTCTCTTCGAAATATGTCAGCAGCTCCCAACTGGTCTTAAAACACCATGCAGACTGGGTCAGGGCGTTTTAGTGAGTTTCTATATAGACCACATCATATCTACTGAAATTACCTGATTCTGATCTTTAGACTTCTGCCTAGCTTACTGAAGACAGTCAGATGGATGTCACGTGAGCTATTTGAACTGCTCAGTGCCTCCTTCTTTCTTGTTTTTTTAAATAATTACTGGTTGTTACAATATTCCATGCACACCTGTGTGGGTCTGCACACCATTTAGGAGCCACTGGACTATTGCATCTAAATCCCCTACTTTTAAGTACTCTATTAAAGTTTAAAATGCCAGATAGTAGTGAAACATTCAAACACTAATGTAAGTTTTCATAGATAAATGTCACAATCATCCATCTGTCATCTTCCATTTACGCTTACCGAGGTAACGGGGGGCTTGAGCCTATCCCAGCTACCATTGTTTAAAAAAAAACAAATTAGGACTTTAAGTCTATAGAAATAAATTTGACTTTAATGCATCTGTGGGGACATAATGAAACAGAAAATCAAAGGACCCTGAATTGAAATCAACAGGACCATTTGCCTCAGTAACAATAGCATTAGATGTATAAGTCCCCCCATCCTCAAAAAAGAAACACAACACAGAAAAAAAACGTTTTAAAGTTCAGGAGTAATTTTTTGTTTGAGATTTGGGTGATTCTATACACCCCATTTTTATGTTCTGCTTCCCACTGAAGTTTTAAAAAGAATACTTCAAAATAAATGCTCAGAGGTGTTTCAAAGATGGCCGATGAGTGGTTAGACTGGGCTCCAAAAGGACTTTATTTGCTGGGCAGCTGCCGCCAGTAAGCTTTGCTTAATATAGAGAATGACAAACGAGCAAATAACTCAGCTTTATCCACAAAGAAGAAGAAAAAAAAAGCTGACCAGCACCTTTATACACCACCAATTGCCACGTTAATTAAATTAATTTTAGGGGTTTGGGGGACTATTTCTTGCCCACGCACAGTTGCCAGGCAACCAGCAACGAGTCCGTGGCTTTGTCTGAAATCATCCCCTCTTCATTCATTCACTACTTCCATAATGGACACTCAAAAAAAAGTTCACCCAGTAGCGAGCGGTAGATTGACATTTTTGGACGGTTAAAAATCCTTGTCAGTCGTTTTGTTTTTTTGTTTTCCACGGCGGGATTTTTGATGGCGCACTACACACTCAGAAAAATCACCCTCAAATACAGACAGTGACAAATTAAAGACCTGAATTGTTGACCCTTGTATGGTTTGAGTCCACTGGTCCAATTAGAGGGAAGGGTCACTGAAAATCAATACAGAGCTGTTCTGAGACATCACCTTTATCCTGTGAAATATTTCTAGCCTGACAGGAGCGGCCTTCTCCAGGATGACCATGCCCCCGTCCGTATGGCTTGAGGAGTCAGTGGATGCTTTTATTAAGATGAAAATATCATCGGAGGTCTTCACGGTTACGGCATCTCGAGCCGAGTGAACACATATGAGAGGTTTTGGGCCGACGTGTTTGTCAGCACCCTTCACCGTCATCATAAAATGATGGAGCATCTTTCGAGCCGATGAATGGATCCCTCTGCTAGATTTCCCGTCTCGCGTAATCAATGCCGAGGCATATTGAAGGTGTGTGTGGAGGTCCAGCAGCCGCTGAGACTCATTGTGGGTTTTTTTTTTCCTCCTTTTATTCGTCACCCGTCTGTATTATTTTGTGTGTGTGTGTGTGTGTGTTGATATTAATAATGGCCTTCAAAAGCTGTAGTAATGGATTCCCACAAAGAAATTGTGCGGAGGGAGACCTTGCAGTTATTGCTCACGAAAGACCATTTCATTTTCTTTTTCTTCTCTTTCTCCTTTCATTCTCGTACAGCCCTCCTTGATCATTCAATACTTTCTCTCAGATAGATGTCTCCACAGCTGCGGTCATTAATTTGTGGAAGTACCGCCAGCGAAAGTGCTCTCTCCAACTTTTATGGAGGGATACATGCGCAGTACAAGTAGCACAGGCACGTGTAATAGCATTTAACACGTACAAATACACAAGTTTATGACCAAAATAATCGCAAACCCAACAAGAAAGCTGATTTTAGTTTGTGTGGTGTACCTACAATTTTGTTGTACATGTACAATGACAATAAACTGCAGATTCATTTGTAGTTTTAAAGTAAAATAAGTTATCTTGTCTAGAAAAGAGTGGACAACCAGATGCATACTGGCATTTAAAAAAAAGCAATGTGCTCAATATTGCATGGACACACATGCTCTCAGGTGCACATACACAGCACCACCCGCACACACGGGAGGAAGTGGTTGTGAATTCACGGTGTGTCCAGTAAGTGCTGATAATGAAGCTGTCTGTAGTGATCAATAGAGATCAGCTCTCGTCACTTCTCGCTGCTCCGGCCCTCGCCGCCTCCCTTCCCCGGTCTTATCTCAGTCCTCCCTCTCCATTCCGCTCTGCACCTCCTCGCTTCTCTTACTGATTTGCGCTTCTTCCATCATCACTCACTCTCCTCCTCCATTTCCACCACCACCACTCGGCTGGAAATTTCAAATTTCAGTTCCAGGTAGACTCACGCAGAAAGTTCCTCTCTGTAGGGTCGTGTTGCTCCAGCCCACAGACGGATTAACGTGCACGTAATTTGGCACAAAAATGCGTTTGTGTGCGTGCATATGTCTGTGTTTCTTCTAAAGATCCTTTAAAATGATCATCATTATGTTTTTGTAATTAGAGATCAGCATAATCAGTAATAGAGATTTAAAGCCACACAGCAACTCGAGAAGGACCATTTAACCGTGCCAACAAATATATTTTTAAAGCTGCAGAAATCGATATTTTCATATTAACAAAATGTAAAAAGAACAAGTGCATTATGCAAAAGACCAAAGTTAACAATAGGTTGGGATCAAGGCAAGGGCGAAGTAGGTGTTAAAACAACAGATGATAAAGCCTCTCTTTATTTTTTCTGTCTTTCCAGTCCTGAATAATCTATAAGTGTGCAGCTTTGTACTGGTTTCCAGGCTTCAGAACCCACACAAAGCTTTACTTAGCTAACTGGCTAAGGTGATATGCTAAGGTATTTCTCAACCTATATTTAGGCCCTCGGTTAAAGAGCTTATTTCACCACAGAGCTTGGCCAACATACCAATAGCATCCCTGCGGTCACGGTGATGAAGTATCCGCTATTTCTCAACTATGGCTGTCATCTGAACGTCCTCATTTATCTGTGTTTACATTCATTCGCTGAGCAGCTGCACTTCATTTAACTTTTACAATTTATCCTCTCTAAAGCATACCTCTGGCACCTAGTAACATAATGAGAACTCTACATTGGCTGTAACACATAACCTGACTGGCCAAAGTGGATGTTGGTATCCCAGATTCGGGCTTGGTTTCTGAACTGCACCTATAATTATCACTCAGCCCTGGGAGCAGTCCCCAGCTGCTTTCAAACTGCTTTCAGCCTTTCTTTATTGTGTTGGTTTTACTGTCTGCAGCCTCACTCACAGTAAACTTATTTGCACCCTTAGGGGGCAGATGTTTTCAAAAAAAGAAGTAAAAAGAAATGTGAGACAGATGGGAATTCTATATGTGCTGTCATGGATTGGGAAAAAAATCTCTTTTACTTTGTCATAACAGGATATGCGGCCAGTTACCACCCAGGTTAGACTCAGGTGCAGCGCTTGGAGATGAAATTAAGCAGCTTGATTGCTGTATAAAGGCTCAAAGGAAATACAAAAAAAACCCAAACTCCAAACAGGAAGAAACTAGATACTAGGACCCGGAAACCAGAAAAGATGGAAACACAGAATTAGCAGAAAATACAAAACCACACAGGATGAGCGGACGACACGGCAACAAGCAGAGGGAGACTGAAGACATAAATACACAGAGCATAACGAGGGAACAGACAAACTAAACTGAGTGACGAGACAGGGAAGCAAAATTGAATGCAACGCACACCAGAGGAGAGACTGTCAAAATAAGTAAGAGAGAAAGAAAAGTAAGTAAGATAACCATGAAAAGAAAAAGAAACAGACATGGGGGCGTGACCAACTGAGGAGAGAGAAAGGGGGCGGCAAACACAGAGACAGGCTGAGTGAACAGGAGAAAACTAGAAACCGAGGGAGGAAAAACTCTACGATAACTAAGAACTGAAGACTCACAGAGGCATAATTTATTAATCAGCTTTGCTACCATCAAGAGTGCCGTCCATTCACATTTCCAGAAAGATGTGAATGGACGACACCTTATCAATATAATAGGACAAATTACAGTTCAGCTTTATTTATATAGTGTCTAACCACACAAAAAATCACCTCGAGGCACTTTATGTTGTAAGGTAAAGACCTTAGAAAACCCCAACAATCACATGACGGCCTATGAGCAACGCACTTGGTGTAAGTGGAAAGGAAGAACTCCCTTTTAAAAGGAAGAAACCAGACCCAGGGAGGGGCAGCCATCAGCCAGGGCTAATCCTGAGGTGACAGTAGCCCATTCAGATGCTCAGATTTACCAGTCACGGCAAACCTGTTCCCAAAAATGTCTGTTTAGATTTGAAAAGCTAATTGCAAGTTTAGCTTTAACCTCAAATGCTTTTTAGGACAACAATGTTAAGCTGTTTTCACATTCTGTCTAATGGCTTAATGGATCGCTGAAAAACCAATAAATAACTCATATATTGCATGTATTGCTGCATTTTAGCCATGAGAGATTTCATTGGCTTTCCTTGACTTTCCAAGCTCCTCCATCAACCGATAAAGTGTCTACGCTTTAGGTTCAACGGTAAGACGGTAACTTTTAGAGAAGAGAACAGAGAGTCTGTGATAAGCTGGGAATATTGATATTTTGAAAGTGTTATATTACTTAGTTACTGTGGGCAAAAACAAGCGTTAACAAACCCAGAAAGTCGGTTGGCGCCTTTAATGTCAAGCAGCTGCACCCTCACATCTATTTCCTTAATCTTCTTCTCTCTCTCTCTGTCCCTTCTTCCTCCTCCTCCTCTCTTCATGCTCTCTGCACCCACCCTCTCAGCTCTCAGTGAAGATCTTGGTTGATTGCTGTTGTTGATGGCTGTGAGGAGAGAAGGAAAGAGGCGAGATGGAGAGGGAAGATGACGGGGTGCGACGGTAGAAATGACGGGGTGCTGTTTGTCCCCTCGCACAAATTTTGGATTTAGGGTTTTCAGATGTTCACACCAGTGCAGCTGCGAAATGGATGAGAGGCAGAGATGCTGGAGTGAAATGGAGAACTAGAATGGAAAAGTGAGAAAAAAATAACAAACCGACATAAAGCCCAGAGTGGCAGCACAAATAATAACAGTTGCATCAGCCGGTTCTTTTGTTGGAGGTGGTAGTACAGGTTGGGGATGTTTTCTTTCTGGCGCTATAGTTGTAGCTGTTTATCTTTTTTTTTCTTCTTTTGTTGGTGGGTTTTTTTTTTTTTTGCTGTTTGTATGGCAGCTATGCAGGAGCTGCTATTACTAATGCAAAAGAAGTCACTCTGGTTGTCGCCTTCTTCTTCGTTGATGCTTTTATTGTTGCAATCTTCAGGAAAGT
The DNA here is from genome assembly GCF_056152115.1 of Neolamprologus brichardi. NCBI lineage: Eukaryota > Metazoa > Chordata > Actinopteri > Cichliformes > Cichlidae > Neolamprologus > Neolamprologus brichardi. Next base: position 43,112,237 of record NC_142106.1, on the reverse strand, counting down.
CTTGCTTGTTTATATTTGTTGTTTGTTTGCACTGGAGCAACTGTTGTCATAGTGGCGGTTGTCATTGCTGTTGCCGGGACTCTACTAGGTCTCATCCGTGTTGATCCAGCCAGCTGGCTGCTCATTCTGCGGCCCAGTGTCAACAGATAGGCCTGAGATGGATGCCCACTGGTCTTTTGTTGAAGTGAAAAAAGAAGGACCCTTACTAAATGCCTCCCCTCTCGTGAAGATTTTCTGTTTCTGCCTTTCTTTTAACCGTCTCCTTCTGTCCTTTCAGTCTTTCTGCTGCTGTGATTTGTGGGCAGGCAGTGATAGGGGAGGAGGTGACTGCAGGGCAGGCTTGTATTAAAGAAGGAGAAGAAAAAGCAGGGATGGAGAGAAGGCGTTGGGAGACACAGGGCACGTCGGTGGGTAAATAAAGGGATGTTGGATAGTAGCTGTTTGTCAGGCCGGACACACTGTGCCAGCCTGTGTGTGTATGTGTGTGTGTTTGTGTGTATATGCCTTCGTGCCTGCATATATGAATGTGTAAGACAGACCTGTGCTTAATCAGTAAATTTGCATGACGCATGTGGGTATAGTGTGTTTATGTGTGCATGTGTTTGTTTGTGCACATGGTCTGCTGCAAATCTTCTCACAGATGGACTGTTGCACGCACACACACACACACATACACTAAGAGACACACACACAGCAGACCTCATTCATATTAATGAGTTAAATCTATACAATGAAAATTTAATGCTTACTATTGGTGACTTGGTGCCCGGTGTACATCAGGGCACACAATTAGTAGAGCAATTGGTATGTATGAGTGTGTAGGGTAAGTACAGATCCGTGACAAATTAAAGGCAAATCCAACATAAAGGGTCTTAGTAAGGTGTTGATCCGTGGCTCCTCGTGTGTCCTCTGTGGGGCTTTGCTGAGGGACGGACACTGTTCTACCACAGCAGTTTTGCTCATTAGGCTATTTGATGATGGTGCAGTGAAAAGATTGGCACCAAAATCTGCAATTGTGTTTCACTTTGGTGAAAACTGCAATTACTTTGCATTGCATACGATAGAGCACGATGCACCATAATAGATATAACAACAGCAGGTAAAGGAGCTTACATTTGCTGCACACCAACATGTGCTAAAAAAATATTGCTTATGTGACAACACACCAATGATAACATCTAATAAATAAATACATAAATTACATTTCTTCAATAGCTGCTGCACCAAAGCAGTACTTTTGTTTTTATTATTTAAGTACAAAGTGTTGACAATCGCTTTGTGCTTACAGATAAATTTTGATTAGAGGACTGAGGACTGAAGCATTTTTATACAGTCTCATTGCCACTTTTTACTTTAAGTTGGTATTTTTTTTCCCTTTTATTTAACTTTAACTATAGAAGTTAATTTAATGATCACTTTGATTTCCAACTTGAAATATATTATTCATCAGGTTCCCGTGTGTTTATTTTACGATCATGGTCAAAAATTTAAAATAATCTTCTTTATGTAATCCCTATAAACCAAAAGATCTCAGGTTCCCTCTCAGGCACACTGTTTTGGGTTGTCTGCAGGTTTTTGGTGCAGCACCACTTGTCTCTTTGGACATAACTACTCACCAGCTTGTTGGAGAAACAATCGTTGTTTTTCCAGGGGCGGGTCTAGAAGGGTGGTATGGGGTGGCACCCATCCCCTACTTGAAATCTAAACCCATCTGCCTTCGTGGTAAAAGTTTGTGGTTGTAAGGAAACTAAACACTGTAATTGAAGTAACTGGATTTCAGATTCTATACAACAGAAGTTCAAAACGTTAAGTGAAGATTGCATCAATGCAATGTTTGTTACGAACAGTGTTGGTCAAGTTACTTGAAAATAGTAATCAGTAACTAATTACTTATTACTTCCCCAAAAAAGTAATCCTGTTACTTTACTGATTACTTATTTTCGAAAGTAATTAATTACTTAGTTACTTAGTTACTTGGTTACTTTTTAAAAACACGATTTACAACCTGAATAGGTGATAAAGCGATAGATCTTTCAGCCCAATTCTACTTTTTCTGCATAATTCATCATACAAAATGTAATCAAATGGAAAAGTCCCTTTTTAAAACTTGTTTTATTTGTTTTAATCTTTTAACTTCATGCATCAAGCAAGAATTTAATTATAAGCAACATTCTCTGACTGGAAGAAATTTGTTTAATATTTAAACCTATTTTCTACACATTCCAGCACATACATATATATATATATATATATATATATATATATATATATATATATATATATATATATATATATATACTGTATATATATATATGTATGTATGTGTGTGTGTGTGTGTGTATATATATGTGTATATGTATATATGTATTTGTGTTTACACTCACTCTTTCAAATAGATGCAAGTAAAACACAGCAGAAAATAAATAAAGTCAAAGACTAGCGGTGCTGTTGCTCTATTTTCACCTGTAAAGCAGGAGTGAGGTAGGCGGAGGTTTACCCTGGTGCAGGTGTGCCGCAGCGGTCAGTGGAAGGATACGGCAGTTTCTCTGTGAGTTTCCCATTACGTGGTAGCGCACTCGGTGCTTGCTTTTTTTCTTCCCACGCAGTGAACAGCGGACACTAATGTTTTTGTCACTTTTTATGGAATCAAACTCAAAGTAAGGTCAGTACTTCCACGCTTTAAACGCTGCACGGTCATACTCTCTCCGCACTCGATATATTATCCATTGTTGATCTGCGCACAGCTGTTGTCACGAACATCACACTCGCTTACGTCACTGTCATGAGACGTTCTTGCAAAAAATCACGGTTTTAGTAACGCAGTAACGCAGCGTTCCTACGGGAAAGTAACTGCAATCTAATTACCGTTTTTGCAATAGTAATCCCTTACTTTACTCGTTACTTGAAAAAAGTAATCGGATTACAGTAACGCATTACAAGTAACGTGTTACTGCCCATCTCTGGTTACGAATATGTACTATTAAATTAATACTTCTTGACACTTATTATTTAGTATATAATCATCAACGGTAATATAAAGACCCCTAGTTTGGTGGTAGCGACGGTGGCTCTTGTAACTTCAAGCAATCACTCACAACTGGTGCTTGCCAACCAGTCTCCAGACTGAGGCCTGAACCAGCTTGGATTTTTACAGAGGATGGGATCCCAGCATAATATAAAATATGGTTATTTTTAACTGTCATTCATGCAAAGTTACTCTACTAGCATTAAAGAATAAAATGAATGAAGATTAATGGATTTATTTTGTTATCTGCAATGGACATGCATTCTTCTTATATTTTATCAAAATGTTAAGTGAGGGTTATTTTCACAGCCAAGACATTTTATTAAAATGTTCTTTTCTGTAAGCTTTTTGGCTTTGTAAGGCTAGGCGATATTTTTATATAAGCATTAGTCAGAATTGAAAATAATATGATAATATGCAGTGAAAAAACTCGTTAGGCTGATCGTTTACAATATTATTTAAATTAAAAAATATTCAAGATTAAGTTATTAAATCTATGCAATGAAGTTCTAAGTATATTAGTTCCCTCTGCATATAAACTGGCTGCCAGAATTTTGGTAATAAATAAAGACTTACATTTTTTCTCTGTTTTTTTTTTTTTTCTTGTTAAAGACATAATTAAAAAAAAATTTAAGTACATCTTTGGCAGGCGTCATAGAGTCAAGGTCTCCTACACGCTGACAACAAAGCATCAGAGACCTCGGGAACACTGCATTGAATTAGATTTACAATTTTGCAAAATGTTTTTCAATACGATCCAATTTTCAAGCTGTTGTGCGGTGTCACTCTGCAACCTGTATCAGGCCACAACACAGCAAACAGACTATAAATCATAAAAATCGTCCAATTTTTAGGGTTGTAATAATTTTGTGTGAGATTTTCAAATTTCTGGTTGTTGTTCCTCATCCGAATGCACAGCTGTCAAAAAGTGCGAAGCCAACTTGACTAGACGCAAGCAGCTGAAGCCACTGGGGGACTCCAGGGTCTCACTGAAGTGGACCTCTCTACTGTGTTAGATTTGTTGGTGGATTTTTCCGTCTTTTCACTGGTGTTATGTGACAAATAATATCCACTGTGGGGTACAGGCCGTCCAGGAAGCTTGCTTTTCAGTTTTAACCAATGACGTTTTTGTGTTTTATCAGTTTGTTACTTAGCATTACAAGATTAACATGGCAGTGGACAAAATGTTTCAGTTGAAGCTTCAAAAGGCACAAACCAAACATACCCCATAAAGCCACTTGATAAAAAAAAGAAATGTGAGCAGTAATGACGAGGAAATTAGTCTCATAACTAAGATCATTTCACTTTTCGAGCACAATATGGTTTATTTTTTAATCATGAAGTTCAAACTCTCTTCTAAAGAGAATGTGCTATGCGATCTTTAAAAGCCACCTGAAATTCCACTTATTTTAAAGTGATTCTTCTGTAAAGCGTAAATCCGCACAGCTCTCCTTGGATGGCCCTGACTGTCGTCAAGCGTCAGAATGCTCTCTTTCTGCAGGCTTTTGTGCTTCGTCGACTATAAATGTGGACACTTGCAATTAGACGTCAAGATTTCTGTGTGACGCGGCGATCAAACCCTGACCTGGAGTGGCTCTAATGTGAGCACAGATGTGTAGGTTGTCCATCTGGTTTTGTGTGTGTGTGTAAAAGTCTGTGTATGTGTGGGATTTTGCTACGTTTCCCTGTTCTTTCTGGCTCTGTGTGCCACTGAATCACCATTTTCTCCCCTGCTCTGTGCAACAATAGCACCAAAAATAAACTGTCAGAAAGTTGCTCAGATGAAGGAACATGAACTGGAAATATAGTGCATGTGTGTGTGTCTGTGTGTGTGTTTATGTGTGTGTGCACACATGTGAGTGTGAAATTGTGTAAGCATCCCACCTGTGTTTGTTCTTCCTGATGTGTCACACCATGGTACGCTTATGCAGTTATTTGGCAGTGATGGTGGCTCCCATGTCAAAACACACACACAAACACACACATGCACACACACACACATGCACACACACACATGCACACGCACACATGCACACACACGCATGCACACCTGATACAGAGTCCAATATCATTGCAAATGAGACAGGACCGCTCGTACAGCGCGTGCACGCAGCACTCTGTGTCACTGTCACTGCAGGAGGAGAGAAGGTGAGGAAAAAGAGTCAACAAGGTAGGGGAGGGGGGGACAGCAGCAAAGAGGGGAGGGAGTGAAAAGGAGTGGATACTGCTCATTGCCATTGTTATTCCCCCCTGAAGAAAATGGCTACCTCCATTAAGCCACTAATGATCCCTGCATTGTGCCATGGCAGTGTTGGCGTAAGAGAGAGCGAGAGAGAGCAAAATGTCTGAGAGGGAGAGAGAGAGCAGGGAGTGATGCAGAGCAGAGGTGAAATTATGGAGTGAGTGATGGAGGGGGAGAGAAACAGGGAAAGACAGAGGAAGGGGAAGGAGGAAGTGCTGGTAAAGTAAGTGGAAAAAGAGCGAGAGGATGACAAATGAAAGAAGCATGAAGTAGAGTGAGGGATGACGCTGCAGGGAGACTGAGTGTGGCTGTTCCATGCGTTTTTCCATATGGTGCAACTTCCTAATGTTGCTTCTTCTCCTCAGCACATTGCCCGCATCTGATCCGACGTGTCGCTCGCTGACTGCCACTGGAGCATGACATTAATGGACATGCATGTACAGACGTGATGGGGGCAGATACGCACACTTACACTCATTCACCGGTCCAGTCAGGAGCACTGAGGCGCCGAGGCTTCCAAATCCATCTTTTTTTTTTTCCATTTTTTGACAGAGTACAGGCAGATTTCCCCTCACATGCTCATGCACACACCGAGTATAAACACATGCATCACAATCACGGGAGACCTATAGGAAAAGGCAGATGTGTCGCTGGAAATTACTCTTGAAGATGGAGCAGCATAGTCACAAATGCTAAGGCTTGAACTTGGCCAACTTTTGTGCGCTCGAGCACACACGAACTCACCTGTGCGTTCGCCCACCCCACCACCCCCTCCCACCCTAAAGAAAATATCCTCAAATTAATCTCCTCGCTCCATGCCTCGATGAACACTCTAGTCACACAGCCACATCTTCAAGCCAATCACGGCGGAGATCTGCTTATTGGAGCGCGGGCGAATGCCACGGCTAGTTGTTTGATTTGAATTTGAATTTTAAAACATCTCCCTCATTACATTTTCCATTATTTAATCAATTATTCATGAAACCCACAAAATGAGCAAGGGGTGCTTGGATGCCCGAGCAAACACTTGGACAGTCCCGAACTCGCTCGCAATTTACTGTTTCTCCTTCATAACCTCCAAGTATATGAGCCCCCGCCTCGTCTACAAGTGTCTCCTAAGGACACTCGGAGACGGAAGGTGGAGGAGGGAGACGAGAGAGAGGGGGAGAGAAGGATGTTTGACAAGTGAGAGAGCTGCGACAGACAAAGAGACGGTTAAAGGGATGGAAGGCAGAAGCAGGAGGGGACGCGTGGCGAGAAGGGGTGGCAGATGGAGGGAGATTGCAAGTGGGGCGCTCGGGAAAGGCAGAAGGATGGAAAGGAGAAGAAACAGAGAGGGAAGGAGACAGGCATAAAAGAGGAAGAAAGACAGAAGGCAAGACGGAGGGCAAACTGAGTCAAAGCAACCAAGGCAACGAGCGGCATCTGTGATCAATAACGTGCGTCCGACGTTTGATCGGCAGAGCGGCGCAGCAGGCGCGCCGGGGCCTCGGGTGCGTTACGTCACCAACACCCAGAGCGAAAGAGAGCACCTCACAGACCGGGATATTGTGCTTAATTAAAAATAGAGAGCTCTTATTTCCCCTCCTCTTCCCATCACTTTTCTGCCTTTGTGGTCCCCGTCGCTCACTCTGTGTCTCTGTGCCGCTAAGATAAATAAAGGAGATGTAATGAGAAATCTTACAAGGTTGTGAAAAGCAGCCTTTGTGTTCTTATATTACAAGTCGTGAATAAAAAGAGCCTCGCTGTCTTTACTTGAATGAGGACACAATTCGAGCGAAGACAAATAGGCACTGGGATAAAATAAAAAGGTAGTACGGTGCTGGTGGTGGTGGGGCTGGAGGATATTGAAAAAGCAACAAATGACCTTCTCCAAGTTTCATCTCTTCCCCCTGTCTTTCTCATTCTCCGCTCTGCCCCGCCGTCTCCCTCTTTCCCACTCACTCACCCACTAATGGTTATTTACCTTGTTGGAAAGGGCTCCGCTTTCTCACCGGAGAGATCGACAACAGGACGTGAGCAAAGGCAGAGATGGAAGAAAGAACGTGGAGGGGAGAGGAGAACGAAAAAATATATCAGTCATGTCGGTCTCCCCGGCGACACCGACTCTGCCTCCTACTCTCCCTCACAGCTGTAATGGAAGTGAAGGCTTGGCCACAGAGAGTGGGGAGAAGAAAGAATTACATGTCAATATTTGTTCCCACTGGCTGCCCAGATAGAAACAGATACATTACATGCTCTTAGTCTTTTCCCCCTAAAGCCAATTTGAGAGCGCTACCTTTGTTTGGGATCAGGGGGACTTTGGGGATCGCCTGGGAAAAAGAGGAGACCAAGGAAAAGGTGTGAGCGTAAGGGGGGAAAAGAGGGCGAGAGGATGACTAACGCCGGCAAACACTGATGCTTTTTTGTATTGTAAGGCCACAGAATGGGAAGAAGCGAAGAGTGGACATTTCCCATAGCAAGTCTTTGGAATCCAAACAATGACTCAAATTATTGTCCTGGGCCTCCACACTTCCATCTCTTTGACTACAGGCTGTAGCATCAGCATGAGCAGTTATTGCTTTTGAGCCACAGGCCGTCCCTTACTTGGAAATTGCTTTGGCTATATGAATAAATATCGTTCTCAATATATTCAACAAGGAGAGTACAAAGAGCAGGAATGTCTGCTTCTCTGTGTGCTGGATTTTGGGCGCTGTGGAATAAACAATAAGGCAAATATTACACCTACCGTTTGCTTTCTGAGATCCAAACCACAGTAGCACAGTTTGTTCTGTTGTATTTGTTAGACCTCATTACCAGTATGTGGCGGCTTGAACACAGACACTGTACACAACCTCCTTTTTTTTTCTCTCTCTTTTCAGCGATTAATCTTTCCCTTTGACCAGCGCACCCCAATAAACCCACAGCCTGTTGTCCTCCTCTGTGGCACGCCGTGACTCCTTCTCTCCCGTTGAGAAGAATTCACAGAGACTCACAACTTCTTTATTGGACAGTTTTATGAATCTGCCATCCTAATGCATCAGAGATTTCGGCTCGCGCTCATGAACCTGTCTGCGCTTGTTGCTAAATTGTTCATCAGTGACAGCAGTTATAAAGACTTGGAGAAGCAGTGTGATACAATTAAGAGTCCAAAATTTAGTTTCCAGTTTGTTTCCTGGCTTAGGGCGTAGAAATAAGTCCCGCTCTTCAGCTCCCTGATGCCGTTGTACAGCTATTTTGAAACCTCTATCTAGATGAATGGTGAAACAGCCACGACTGTAATTTCAGTGCTCACCGGGACATAAAACAATGCATTTGTAGGATCAGTAAAGTAGTTTATTTAGCTTTCAACCTAATTAATGTTGGTTATTTATGACCAACAAATGACAAAAGGCTAATCCTATAGCACTTTAATCTGGAACATTCAAGTCTACTGGGTATGTTGTCACCTACACAACCCGTGTCGGTTGGTAATACTGTATGATTTGGGAACCTTCCTGTGTCATTGAAATTAAAATAATTGTGCTGGATTCAGACTGCAAAGAAAGCGAATGGTAAAAAGGATCATTATAGTCTTTGGTGTTTAACCAGCGTATATTAATAATAATAATAATGGATTGCATTTATATAGCGCTTTTCGGGACCCCTTAAAGCGCTTTACAATACCACTATTCATTCACTCTCACATTCACACACTGGTGAAGGCAAGCTACAGTTGTAGCCACAGCTGCCCTGGGACAGACTGACAGAAGCGAGGCTGCCATATCGCGCCATCGGCCCCTCTGGCCATCACCAGTAGGCGGCAGGTGAAGTGTCTTGCCCAAGGACACAACGCCCGAGACTGTCGGAGCCGGGGCTCGAACCGGCAACCTTCCGATTACAAGACGAACACCCAACTCTTGAGCCACGATCGCCCATAAAAAAACTTTGAATCCTTTGTGATCCGGCTAAATAGGCAGATAGTGTAGAAATCAACAGTACAGTGAGCTGGTTTAAGTCATCTTTGGTTCCTCTCTCAATCAGAATTTTTATTGGAAGTTTAAAATGAGATGAGGTTGCATTGCACTGAAGTACAGGGTGCAGTCAGCATCTCTGGCTCATCCTGACAAATGCTTTGCTAATTTATGTTATGACTACAATAATTACATTTACTTACATCTTTACTAAGGTGACTAGTAGCCGAGGCTGTGCTCATATGCATCAGTCTGCTGATATAAACATGCTAACTATATACTTTTTTTCACATAAGTTGTTGGAATCTTAGAAAAAGCTTAAAATTTTACAGTACCAACGCTTTTCACCAATTTCCTGTCTGCACCTCGAGCTGTTTGGGATTACCAATGGGTTGAAGTTCAATATGTCTCTTGAATTACAGTACTGTGCCAAACTTTTGAGACACCCCTCACTTCTTTATGTTTTGCTTCCGAGGAACCAGACTGACATACTCGTGATCTTTTAGAAAGAACTGTCAACTACTAATAGTTCTCCATGCTATCTAAAGGTCTTTGATAATGACCCAAATTTTGCTTTAAATCATTGTTAATATGTGGAAAGTAGATATTGTGAGTGAGTCTCTACAGCCACCTTTAAAACACAGTGGAGGTCATGGTGTCATGATGTGCAGCTGCATTTCAGCCAGTGGTGCCAGGGATCTTGTTGCAATGTATTATTATGGGAATTATGAAGATAAAAACTGGTGTCATATTTAGATCCACCACACCAATATCATTTGGAAAGCATCTGACTTGCAACAGCATAAATATTCAGCATGACAATGATCCCAAAAACAATGCAGTAAAGGGTCATTGCAGAAGCACACACAGGGCCTATTGGTCATGGATTGGCCTCCCCACAGTCTGGATCTCAATAATATTAAAGCAGTTTGCCAAAAAAAAAAAAAAGCTCAGGCTGTCTTAAAGAATAAAAAACAGTCATACTAAATGAATTTTTGTATTTTTGTATGCTGTATTTCTATTCATATTCATACATATTCAATAAATTGCTGCACGTTTCCCATTTTCCTAGCAAAATATGAAGAAATGAGAGGTGGCACAGCACTGTATTGGTGAGAGTCAAATTCATTAGAGTGAAATTCCACTCACCCAGCATCTGCCATATTAGATTTTATGGAACAATTTTCTTTTCAATTTTCACCAAAGCAGCAAAGTTAGCAAAGTTTTAAGGTGGTATTCCTCTTTAGTTTGACACAGTCACTGAGCTAAATAAACAGAACCAAAGCCATAATTCTTTTTAGGCTTCTTGAATCCTAACTCATCATGTGAACACGAGCTCACTGACCACAGGGGAGTGTAAAGTTGGCCGATGCCCGTGTGTATAACAAAGTGACAGCGTCTCAATGTCATGTTCAATATTTCCGTGCATTAATACTACAGGCTCCAGAGCTTGTAGAGGAGAGTTTGTAAGCCAGTTTGTAAGTCAGCATGTATTGTGTGGCATGTGTGGCATCGACGTTATTAATTAATTGGCCAGGGGCAGTCGGTTCATCCCATCCACCACCATTTGTAAATGCATCCTGTGTTTAAAAACAGCACTTATAAATCAATGTGGTCCCATCCAACAGTGCTTAAGGCCTCTGGAATATTCAATGAAACACATGTAGTTGTTAAGGTCATCCAGAGTTCTTCAGTGGGAGCAATAGCAACATGAGCCTGGGCATAAGCAAACATTTAGGAAGGTAGTTAAAGTTATCTGAAGCAAACAAACAAAAAGAAAGAAAAAAAATCAACTCGGGATGTAGTAATGAAACCGTTTAGCGCTCCAGGTTTGACGATAACCGCTGTCACATTTTGTTCTAAATCTTACTGTCCACATTTTTCCATCGCTTTTCTGAGCGACTGCCTTCTAACCTTTTCTTTCTTCGGAAGTTTTCTCAAAATCAGGTTCAGATTGAAATCAGGCCACGTGAAACAATGACGTTGATTGTCACCGGGGCAACAGGGTTCTTGCAGTGATGAAAGCACGCGATTGTTAGATTAGAGTCGCAGCCATTTAGCGCAACCTGAATAAAGGTTAATTAGAGCTGTGTATGAAAATTAGCATGGCATTCAAAATAATCTGTTTGGCTTAAATCGTCTATTCTTCTTGCACAGAAGTTGTATCGCCTCAGGACAACTTTTTGATTTGTGGTAATTGCACAAGTTCTCCACGTTCTTAATCCCACAGACAAGTGCCAAGTCTGTAATCTATAATATGCATCATAAATTAGAATATTTTAAATGCAGCAATTGTTCACATCTCATTAATTTGGAGCCGTTTTATTTTCCGTGAGGATTTCTTGGGTTTTGTTTTTGCACATTCTTGTCTTTTGGGGGGGTTTTTGCATTTAGCACATTAAAGAAGCTTCAGATGAAAGCTTGATAGCAATTTGGGTGCGAATTCAGGAGTTTCATTTAACTGCTCAGCATGAAAACCTATTGTGTTTCTGTAATCTCCAGCGATTAACTGTTGGATTAAATTAGATCGAAACACTGTCTTTGTTTATTAAGCGGAAAGACAGCACAGATGTAGATTAAACTTCTAAATTATTAAAGGTTCACCACTGCAAAAAATACAAATAAAATACAATAAATAAATTCAACATATGGAAAAGTTATGTTGCAGATGTGTTTTGGCATCAGATGTGCAATCAGTGAGGGATTACTTACATTTCTGATGATATCAGGTTTAGGAATCTTTTACGCTGGAAACAAAACTTGTCCTCTGAAATATTCAATATCGCAGTATCAAAATGTCACGGTCAACACCGAAGTGTGGGTTAAACTGAAAAAGCATCTCGAGGTGACACCTTCAGTGGGAGTCACAGAGGTTGGTCGTGGGCTTGCAAGATTACTGTAGGTGGCACGCAGTCCTGAAAGCCCTTCATTCTAGGACAGGGTGCCCTTTTTAAATAGTGTAACCTTCACAAAGTGAGAGGTGACTGCTTGTGCTTTTCACTGTACTCATTTTAAACGCTCACTTCAAAACACGGCCCCGGGGGTTTCATTTGAGTACAGACACTGCTTCACAGCCAACATCTGACCTTTAAAACCTCAAATGTTTCTTTTTCCTTTTTTCGTCACACCGTTGCATATGCACGTTTCCCCAAGGATGAGGATTGCAAATGGCAAATTTATTTAATTTTTTTCAGATTGCTTTTATTTAGACTTTTGTAAATTCTTTCCTTTTGAAACTTGTTTTTGGAACCAGCTGCTTTTAAGAGAACAAATGTAAAGCTGACTTCAAACCAATGAGCCGATTGTTTCTACTAAATAAGCGGGCTGATTACTCTGAAAAACCCACACCATCGCATGTTGCGTGCGTCGTCGGTAACGTGGTCATGCTTTCGCTGCTTCCCACACACTATGTGCCACTTTTTGTCTTATCTCGGCGACTGGTGTTATTTTCTGTGCCTGTTATCTCGTTGCATCTGTTCAAGATAACGATAAAACTACTACAGTAAAAGCAAACACTGCAGTCATCATGTAGCTACACGGAGGCCAATACACTTGCACGAAATTGCACTTTAGCCATGCATGGAAACAAGAGGGGGAAATAATCATTTTTTTATGAGGGAAACCGATTGACCTCTTGTGTGTATATATATATATATATATATATATGTATATATATATATACATATATACTTCTGATGAAAGCATATATATATACATAAACATAAAGAAAACATTCATCCTGCAGTCGCATGACACCTAAAAATTCACAGTGGAGCGGAAAAAGCAATCTTCAAAAGGGAAAGAAAAAAGTTCTCATAGGTAAAGATGGTGTTCATTACATATCAGCAAGGTGAAAAATTGATTTACAGCAGCTATGACTGAGTCTTTATGCTAATTTGTCTCAAAGTGTTAGCACGAGGCTGTTTCTGAGATTCTGAGAGGCAAACATCTACCTCCTCCTGATGGCCTTGATGATGGATTTGCAGTTTTTACACTCCTGAGAAGAAACTGTCACTTACATCCCAAGAATAATTAATGTATATATATATAGAGAGAGAGAGAGAGAGATATTGCCGAACCGCAACATGACAAATATGTATTAAATGACCCTTTAGCCATGGTACAAACACTTGGTGTCGTGGTGTTATTGTTGATCGCTGTTTAGTGTCCTCCCCTTCCACGTCCACCCTGCCCTCCCCCGTCTGCATCTCACTGTTATCTGGGCGACTTTATTCTCGCTTCCCCCTTACACTTGACTTTATTTTGAAGGTTAATTCCTCATGTGGCTTTCCTGCCTTTTTCCCGCCCTCATTATTATCTTCATTGAGTTCACTTGTGCCTTATTACACTGCTCCCCGGTATGTGTATTAGCCTGTGTTTTCTCTCTCTGTCTGCTCTCCCTCCTGTTTCTGAGTCCTCCGCTCTGGTTAGTTCTGGTTCTCTTCTGGCTTTATCTTGTGTTGGGCACTTGGTTTAGCTTCGTTTGCTGCTACATATTCCTGCTGCCTCATTTTTTTTAAATTAAAAAAACATCTTTAATGTTACGAGCAGCCTTTGGTCAGCAATTGGGTCTACTCAAGAACTTTCCTAAAACTGTAACACTCTCTGAATTTGGTGATTAATGAATTATTTAAAAAAACCTCACAAATTTCACCAGGACTATTTCATACTGATTGTCCCCATAAAAGTGTTGACATAGCCCATTACACAAGAGATAAGTAATGTTTTTGCAATTTGTGTGAACTGACCCGTTGACTAAAGGTCAGTTGCTTTCTAATGTCTAATACGTTGATTGTCAGCATGATTAAAAAGTTCAAGTGTCACATGACAGGTGACGGATTACAGCACGATGATACATCTTGGACAACAAAGGGCTAGTGAAGGAAACTGCCTATAGAATAACACTGATTGGCACACTTATTAAGGAGCTCGGGAAGCTCAGGTGCGTGGTGGTAGCTCTGTTAATGAATGGGTCTGAGTAGTGTCAGATGCCCATCAGGGTACAATAGCAGGGGGGTGGTGAGTCTGGCCTGTCCCGTCAGTCACAGTGCAGCAGGGGGTCAGAGGTGACCCTGGCACCCCATCTGGTTCCGAAAAAGATGGCGGGGAAAAGGAGGGGGAAGGGTGCCTTCACAGGACGGGAGTCAGGCATTTCTTCGAAAGATAGACGCAGACATATGGAGCCTCGTGCAAGCATAAAAACCTGTACATGATCATAGGCAGATGCATATGAACACATGCTACATCTGTAGTTTGTAACAAGAGCAATCCACATATACATGAGCACGCTCCCTCCCCGAGGGCTGAGGTCAGGGGTGATCTGTCACACGATGCACCTCGATTGTAACAGATGGACGCGCACACTCTCATTCTCTCGCATGCCCACCCCCCTATCCAAACACGCACACACACACTTATATTCCAGTGAGGCTGGCAGGGTCCTGACCTGTGTGATCAGGCTCGCAGACCAGGCAGGCATATGGGCCAGGACCCTGGGGGCAGTGAGATAGACAAAGAGCTGATTGGCACCGTTAGAGGATAAACACACATAGTTTATTCAGCTTTTAAGTCAGGAGATGAAGTTTACCCACTTTTATCACACTAAAAAAAGAGGCTTTTTTTAATATGTCATTTTTTAATATGTCACTCGCTATTAGGCTCTTGTTTGCTACACACAATTATTGTTCTCTTTATATAATCTGATGCTGATATGAAAATATTTGGTTTTGTTCAGGCAAGAACTGGGAGGAAGCAGGTGCTGCTGGAAGTTGGCACTGGAAGCTTGGCCAAGGAAGGACATACATGAGTAGGCATGGCTGGGTCCAAATTAACACGGGTTGGCTCGCTTGCTGCAGACTGTATGATTTATATCCCACACCAGTGACTCTAATTCCTTTGTACTTATTTTATGTATAGTCATTTTGTTTTGGCCGCGGGGCGGTAAAATTGGCAGATGGCTGACAATGATCCATGCCTGCATTTCTCTTTGTGTCTGTCATCTAAAGATGCATATGCTGTCACATACAAAACACAGGAGCAGCTGTGGCCATACCTTGAAATCTTTGTGAAACGACAGGATAGTTTGACCTCCCCTTAAAAGCACTGCGATACCACACAGCGTTGTGTCGTTGTTTTAGAGCTTTTTGTGGTTCCAAAACAACAAAAAATCTAGTCTGGAATAAAATGTTCACATTTTGAGAAAATGTGCTTTCTAGTGCTCTTGTTGAGAGGAAAATTAGAAGATTATTGGTTTTTGATGTCTGTGAGATAAATGGAAAATATATAGTGGGAGCTTAGCTTAACACAAATACTGGAAACAAAAAAACCAAGAAAGTCTGGTTATGTTCTGAACACGACCACAGAAGATCAGTGGATTGGTCCCCTGCTGCTAGAGCCGATGTGTCCTATGCCAAGTATCCTTGGCCAAAATACTGAACTCCAAGTTTCCTCTGATGCATTAATCGCATGTTAGTGTGTGAATGTCAGATACAGAATGTGTGACTGGGTGGATGAGACTTCAGCGTGGTATCGTGACAGGATGCTGACTGTGCAACAAGTCCAGCGGTGAAATTTCCTCATACAGCCAAGGAATGCAGAAGACCATATTTAAATGCACAGTACACCGACTCTTGAAGCAGTTGCACTTCAGCAGCAGAAGACCACAGTGAGTGCCGCTCCCTGAGATGAAACAGGAAATTAAGACATAACCAAATATTGGAAAAAGGTAGTCTGGTCGGATGAGTCTGCTGCAACATTTGGATAGTAGGATCACTTCCTGTTCCTGCTCAAACACAGTGGTGTTTCTGAGTAGCTTATTTGCTTAGCAATTTAATTAACAACTTTTAAATACATTCTTTTTTCAGAGTATAATCTGCTTTTAGCAGGGTAACACTACACAAAGCTTGTATCATCTAAAACTGGTTTCTTAATTGTGGCAATGAATTGACTGTTTTTTTTAACCCTTTAAGACCTACCATAGAACCAAGGCTGCCAGATCTTATATTATATTTTTACATGCTGTAGTGCCATTTATGGGAGCATTTTAAGTTGATATACATCAATACAACCATTATAACCCAAATTTTAATAATATGTATGCATTAACTGCATAGTAATTACATAAATTGCAAAAAAGTGCAATAAACTACAAAAAAATTGAAAATCATTTTTGTTTTTTTAACATATATTTCTAGTTAGAGAAATTTAAGAGGCTTATCCCTCAAAACTGTAAATACAAAAAAGTTGCACAAAATAGTTTCCCACCACAGGAAATTTATTTTGAGTGTCTTCATAGTTTTATTTTTGAAATACACCAATTTTTATATACTGCAGGAAAAACGAAAACAAATACTATAATGCAAATTTGCAAAAAAATGGCATATGCATCAAAATAAACTATTTCCAGCAGTGCAATATGAGTTCTAAGCATCCCAGAAACGACACAGAAAGTCATAAAGTCAAAGATAACTTTTAAAAACACCAGTATAGGCTCATGAGGCCCTGAAGTAATAAAAAAAAACTACATTTCTGCGAAAATGACATCACTTCCAATTTCAGGCAGGTAATGGCAGACATGCGACAGTTCGCGCTGACGTCTATTCCAACATAGGAAGTGTTAAGAACAGCTGATCGGATCGGCAAAGCCTGTTTCTGGAATATTATGTTTTTGTTGCTGCAAGTGGTTTTTATGCAATTTTTGCAAAGCTATATGTGGAAGGAAACCATGATCTAGGGCAAGCTGATGGCATGCAAAAAAAATTATTGCGCTAGCTTACACGGTTCCAGTTCTAGCGGGATTTAAAAATAGTTAGGCAAAACAGAGCGTGCCCGCTCCGACCGACTTTAAAGGGTTAAATGACTTCCACAATCACTAGATCTCAAGCCGAGGACCTTTGGAACCCATGCAATGGTGAATTAAGGCAGTTCTGAAGCCAAAAGAGGCCCTACCCATTACTAGTAAGGTGTACATAGTAAAGCGTTCAGTTCTGTTTATATATACCAAGATTGAATTGAACATTAAGTTTAGTTCAGATCAGATTTGACTGGACATAAGTGGATGGATATCAGCTAAACAGGTAAACCCATGTAAAGTCAAACTTGTATGAAGACTGTATTTCCTTGCATTTGGTGGGTTTGGTGTCACAGTCCGGAGTCTCACATAACTAACAAAGCTCACAAACTGAGTGCTTTTACAGCCATTTACAAGTCACAAGCCACTCTCAAGGGTTAACTGTTTCCTTTTCAGTCAAGCTTTACAAAACTGCCGATCCATCCATGGAGCTTTTGTTCGAGCGGACGTGTTAAAAGGTGGAACTATTCACCACAAAACAGTCTCCTTTGCTGTGGTGTTCATTTTATCCGCTTTCATTTGTAAGTTGCGTTCCCGAGTGTCTCCTGTCCAGATTGTTTTTAGAGAATGATCCAGGACTGCATCCCGCTGATCAATTCTACATCAGCAACCTTCACCTGTGATCTTTCCTCTCTTATCATAGAGATTAAACTTCTCCCGACATTTAGCAACAGTCACTCCCGACTGTTTTCTGTCTCTCGATCACGCGCGCTCGTGCAAAGACACAAATACTTATCGCTACATGTGATATACACACGGTCGATCAGGTTGAGTTAAAATCTCTTCACTTTCCATTTATTTCTGTCACAGTGTGCATGCATGCATACTGACACTCGCACGCGTGCGCACACACACACTCGCACACACCTACGAGATGTGCACGGGAACAAATCACCAGCTGCCAGTCGCAAATGAAGATATAACCACTCCTGGCCGCCGTGTACCTTCAGCAGTGCCACTTAATCCTGCCGTAGGATCTAATGTGGATGGACACTCAGTGATGGAGAAAGACAAGCACTAACAAACACATCTATTTCAGCTAACAGTGACTGACACAAGCCCGAACAAAGCTCTCTGTCTTTAACGCACAGTCAGCCACATGGGGAGGCCTATGCGGAGTAACATGCAGGCACGGGAACAAACGGGACGCACATACAGTACACATCCTATTACAGCTGCAAACATGCACAATGTCTGGGTTTAAATAATTAAAAAGAAACACAGTTTTCTTTTTCAAATGATGCACTTGCGTTCAGCACTAAATAAAAGATAATGATACTGTACATGCATACTTACATCCTGTTCTTTTTTAAAATTTCATTCACTTTTATCTGTATGCAGCATATCCATCTGGAGATTACATAATCTATGTAACAAACGATGTATTCTATTCACATTTATAGATGTCTGTTTGCTTGAGTGAATTTCTTCATATTTGGCACAACATTGATTTGGATCTGAAGCATGACTGATTAGAATTTGCATCTAAATATATTATTTTCTGTCACATATATATATGTACAGATACATAGGTTTGACATTTATATTAAAGATTAAGATATTGCTGTATGATCAATGTATGTGTTTTTTCTCCTTTTGGCTGTCTGTGATGTTACTGAGGGGGTTAATATGGTTATGTCAAGCACAGGGCTCCACCCACCTGCTCTTCAAACTTTCTGCACATGAGGGGCAGCCAATCAGAACAAAGTTGTCTTAAAAATGGCGCTCGGGTTAACGGGACTAACAGGACTTCTTTTAAAACTGAGGATGACATAAATGCTAATGCTTTTAGCTCCACCCACCTGTTCTTCATGCCTTCTGCTCGTGAGGGGCAGCCAATCAGAACAAAGTTGTCTTTAAAATGAGCTTGGATAAACAGGAGCTAAAAGGACTTCTTTTCAAACTGAGGATGACATAAATGCTAATTTTTTTAGCTCCACCCACTTGCTCTTCAAACCTTCTGCCCACGAGGGGCAGCCAATCAGAACAAAGTTGTCTTAAAAATGGCGCTCGGGTTAACGGGACTAACAGGACTTCTTTTAAAACTGAGGATGACAAAAATGCTAATACTTTTAGCTCCACCCACCTGTTCTTCAAGCCTTCTGCTCGTGAGGGGCAGCCAATCAGAACAAGGTTGTCCTAAAAATGGCGCTTGGGTTAACGAGAACTAAAAGGACTTCTTTTAAAACTGAGGATGACATAAATGCTAATGTTTTTAGCTCCACCACCTGCTCTTCAAACCTTCTGCTCGTGAGGGGGAGTCAATCAGAACAAGGACTTCTTTTAAAACTGAGGATGACATATATGCTAATTACCTTGAGCTGTAAACCATGCAAAGCTATTCTAGTGGAGTGCACAAACATATGATGCTGGCAATAATAGGTTCCTATTAAAAATTACACTGATGCTGAACAGGATTAAAACACTGATGAGATTTTATCCAAAAGATCAAATTCACTGTGACATCGTAGCCACCTGGAAATTCTGGTCATTATTCAACATCACAAACCAAGAGCAGAAGAAGGGAATCCAACCATATTTGATATTTGGATTAAGTGAATTAATCCAACTAAATTTTGGTGCTCCCTCTGTTAAAGTCTCGACTAATATACGAGTCTGAACAGATGCTTATTAATTCTAATTTTGGTTTATTTTAAAATAATTAAATGAACATTTTCACCAGAAAGATTCAGTCCGTATCGAAGCGTATATCATTTTTGCATAAACAAGACAAAAAGTCATGGTAGCAGCTGAGGCAGAATTTTGGCAGAGTAGTGCTGGGAGCTAAATACTATCGTGGCAACGTGCCCACAGCAGATCTTTTTTTCACAGCACAGAAAATGTGTGTGATTAATAACATAACAACTGCAATCCATTTGCGTTCCCAAGTTCAGTGTCCCGGGGCCAGATGCATAAATAGAGTGTATACAGAAACCACACACATGCCAGTTTCACGCACAAACTGGTATTTGTAGAAGAACGGCGCTGTGA
This sequence comes from Neolamprologus brichardi, assembly GCF_056152115.1. Lineage (NCBI taxonomy): Eukaryota > Metazoa > Chordata > Actinopteri > Cichliformes > Cichlidae > Neolamprologus > Neolamprologus brichardi. The sequence continues at coordinate 43,092,198 of NC_142106.1, read as the reverse complement.
GATTGTGCGTGCTCCAGGCATACTTGCAAACGAGGCATGCGCACAGACTTCTAGGGCAAACTGCAGGTGACCCAGCGAGCAGGAGATTAAACATGAGATGAGAGATGTAATCTACACTAAAACACTGTTTAGATGTGTTTGCTGATTTCCTGCATTGTTTTATTATTGTTGAAATCTACACAAGAATCTGTGAAATTGATTAAAGGCTTGCAGCAGCTTTTTATTTACATAGCAGCCATTATTTCTCCATCAGCTGTGAAGTCAAGTTTGTTTCTGATGTTGCGATTGATGTTGATTAAACTGTGGTTGCAAAGATGATTCTGTGAAAAAGTTGTGGCATGAGCACCGTAACTAGTCACAGCAGGAAAGATCCCAGTCTGTCTGCATAACATTATGCAGCTTTCACCACCTTATATTAGCCTTGATAGTGAAGTTAACAGAATGTACACCTCCTGCCAATGCTGGAAATTCCTTCCACTATACGTGAATTACTTGGTGATATTTTCTTCTTAACATCAAGACAACGACTTTTATTTCAGAGTATATGAGCATCATGTCATACTTTGTATATATTTGTGGATTGATGTAAATCACTAATAAAAACTTTCATGTGAAGCCTTCCTTAACTTTATGAGTAATCTTGCTCCAAAAGAATAAAGGGCACTGCACACCAAATGTGCTGCGAAAGTCTGAATGTTTCGTATACAAACTTGACAAACTTGACGTGTAACATATATACACACAGTGAGAGCGAACATTCATCCTCAAAAATGCACTGTGGAAAAAAATGAAGCCGACATGAAGTCATGATGAGTTGCTCCCGATGTTTCTAAACAAGAAGAAGGAAGAGAATTCGATTCTGGGTTCATCCAGTTCTAATGAGGAGGCAGCAGCAGGGAGAATTTCATGGTTTGTTCCAGGAGTCGAAGCTGTATGGCAGCTGCTTTCGTACATATTTCAGGATGTCAGTGGGGCAGTTTGAGCAGGGCTGGGACCACATCTGAGGAGGCCGAGAAATAATTACAGATAGCCAATTGACCCGGAGCAAATCTAGCTGTGTGTCTGAGGTAAAACAGGATTATTTTAGTATTTGTAGATTCAGTACCAGCGCAGTTGTTGGCCTGAGTGGTCAGAACTGCTTATTCTGATCCTTGGTGAACCCCAAAAAGTTGTGATTTCCTTACCTGAATGATTGAGCATGCATCAAGACACTTCTTGGTGGAAGTAAAAATAGGACAGCAACTAAAATAATAAGAGACTTTCTAGTACAAAACTCTGTGCCGATGTATTAGTTTGATATTGGGCAAGTTTGCAAGACAAGTTAAAACTCACGCTAAAGGAAACAATCAGATTCATCTTCAGTTGCATCCATCCTGTCACTCCAGCCAGCGTGCTCTCATCCCAGGACCACAGATGCTGCTGAGATACTCAGAAGACATCCTTTGGCACTGACGTTTTCATGACCACAGCAATATTGGACACTGAGAGATAATCCTGTTTTAAATAGTCTAGTGAAGGGGCATAAGTTGCATGTTTTGTCAGACTGTTTGCCGCTGCTTGAGAGCTTTGTGTTCTGCTGACGCAGTATTGTTTTTACCAGGTTTGTAATTTTGCTTTTATTACCTCCTCCTCAGAGGTTACAGTCTTAGTAGTGTTTGTTTCCTCATTACAGCGTTATTGGTCAAAAATTGACAAAAAGCCTTATAACTCAGAAACTGTGACAAGAGTGAAGTTTATTATCAACGTACAGAAAGTGCTATATAAAGATATCATACCACTTTTGACCTCTGACCTCTCCTTTAAGCTTAATAGACTGATCTGAAGATTAAAACATTAATAATGCTATATAGAGCTATTTAAAACTTTATAACTTACAGCAATTGTTTGTATTAACAACACACAGGCATATTAGGTTTCTTTATTATAGCTTTATTATGTACAATACAGTAAGAGATTATAACCATGTAAATGCACTGAATACATGCACAAAGTAACTTTATCTTTATTATTAAACATGTAAATTAATTTTTACTAAACAATGGAATACATTCACTACATTTAAAAATATCCTATACAAAATAAAGCATGAAAATAAAATATACACTATACAGCACTAGTCCCTTAAAACTAAATAATACAGAGACAGTGAGCTGCCTTGGTGGAGGTTTGTGCTGAATGTTTTGATCAAGTTTAGCCATATTTCTGTTGATGTGGCTACTCAGCTTGTACAAATGTGACACCAAAGAGTCCTTAACAAGTGTCCTTAGTGTCCTGACTTGCTGTTGCCATAACTCGGTGCATCATGGAAGTGGCACAAAAGGACACCTTGTGCGTATCTGTCAGACAGCAGCAGCTCTGACCTTAGCCCTGGAGTTGAAGGTGGTGGATTTATCCAGTAGTTGTTGAGATATGTCAGTCTGGACCGAATTGATTGACTGACCGACAGACACCGACATCCCTAGAGCCAGCAAAAGGAAGCCTCACGTGGCTCCTTTTGCTGTGTCCTCCTGTCAGCCTCTGTCGCCTCCTTTGTTCCCATGCTCCCTCTGTTGGGGTCTGTCACCGCTACCTCCATCTGCAGAGAGCACTGATCATCATTAATGACAGACAGGCTTTAATTAGCCCGCAGTAAACAATTAACACACACAAAACATTTCAATGCAAATCACATTCTCCAATGATAAAGTGCTGCAACAATATTATCGAATACATTTGCCTGCAATTAGGATTACCTTTCAGCTTCACTCTGCCTATGTGTGTTTTCATAAGCAGACAAAAGGTTGTATACGGCTGTTGTGTCAATAAATTCCTTTTAAACTGTGTTGGTCTCCACTTTGCTGATGCCTTTGTGCGACTTGCTCATTAATGATCATAGAATTGCTATTTCAGTAATGGGCGTCTGAAAGTAAAGCCATAGAAACTACAATCAAATGGGGCTGAATGGGCAGCAGATGAATAGAGATACACTGAAATAGCTTTCCCTGTGCGCCTTCTCTTCCGTTACTTGACAAGTTTTTTAACCCATCCTGTTTATTATTTCCAGTGTAAAGACAATGAGTATCTGCGCTGAATCAAATAGACTTGACAGCTCATGACAGAGAGTGTAGCCGGCTGCCAAGAATAGCATTTAATGACACCAGTTGCATTGTATGCGAAAACGTGTCCAGCCTTGAATCGCAATTATATTGTTAAGAAGAGGACAAAGAATTACAGGCGGAAGGAATTAAGTCGTATTAGTCCATCTGTCATTTACGGGTTGTCAGACTGCAGAGAACATCTCCTCTCTGCTGGTGATTTGGTGTGGTGAGCCTCTCCATATGCATCACACTCCACTGATCCCTCAGTCATGGATGAAATACTGGACTCCAGCATCAACAGCCTAATATGATGTCTGGCTAACAAATGAAAGACAGACAAATGGCATCGATCCCTGAATGAACTGGCCTTGTGTTAATTGCCACAGTTAAGTAATGGGCCCTGGCTAAATCTCTGCTAAAGGCCAAGTTCCTAGGTGGAGTAAAACAAAGCTCTACAAAGTGGTGCTTTTCTTTTTTTTCTTTTGGTAAATGACATAAAGTGAAACTGGTGCTGTTGACACAATAAATAATTTGTCATCTCTGCGGGGCGATGCTGTGGGTTTTACTGCAAGTAAATTGAAATGCCTTCTGTCTGGTAACAACATACCAGCTGATATTGACCTGTTACAAACCAGACACTAGCAGAAATGTCATTTTTAGTAAATGCTGCTCGGTCGACCACTACCAAATACGTGACCTGTAATTGTGTCCTTTATGGTGCAGTGGTAGTGAAAAAAAAAATCAAATTAGTGGACACCAGAGGTATCGAGACTAAAGAAATCTGCTCCTGCACAGACAACCTGGTATTTCTCACTGAAAAATGTGCATACCTTCACGCACGCTTTGCACCATATGTCTTCATTTGAAACATCAGTCGTTTTTAAAAAAAATAATAATATCACAGCTTCCAGCAACAGTTGGAATGTTTGTAGCCAAATAAATTTCACTTCAGTGCTCGCTTGTTATGCAGCATCTCGGAAGCGAGAAAAATCATAAATGTGACCCACCTTCAAAATGCGGCGTTGTTCTGATTAGCAGGCTGCTATGGGTCACGGTACACAGTGTATCGATGCCTATGGTTGTGCGTAACACATCTGCCGTATCCGGACTTGGAATGAGCCTGGGTTTTGTCCAAACAAGATTAAACAGCAGAGTGTTGACATGAATTTATGAATTATTTTGGCAATGGGCGTTAGGCTCGCACACATGCAAACACTTTCATAATGACTCAGGCGTATAAATCTGCCATGAAGCCGTCAGCTTTTGTGCATGCAGATCTTTCTGTGGGTCTGGAAACTATGCAGCTTTTTAAAGATGTCAAAGTGTGTGATTCTACTAATCAAACATCTTAAATGCAATGAGGAGAGTACATATTTGGATGATGTCTTTTTTTAAAAAAAATATTAGGATTTGTATAATATTCCCTTTTAAACCAAACCCGTGTTGTGTCCATCTGGATCCCAGAGCCTGCAAATGGATTTTGCATTGTCAAAATTACCACTTTGATTTTAGCCCATATTGACTTCATCCCTTTAAGGGCTGAAATTACCCTCCCTTTCTGTCTCTCCTCCTTTTTATTCCATGTTTTTCATGGCATTTCCATTTTGGCCCTGTTCTCCCATTTTATTTCCCTGTCTCCCTCCCCTCTCGCTCTCTCTCCCTTTCTCTCTTTCCCCATTCTCTGGAGTAATTGCATTGATAGTGAACAGTGCTGCTAATTAATTATGCAACAACCGAAAATTGAGGTGAGAGCGAGGGATGAGAGGAGGAGAGATGAGGTTTGTGCCAAATGGTCTACAGTAGAGAGGGGAAAGAGAGAGAGAGGGAGAGCGTATAAAGTACTTTGAGGGGAAAAAAAGCCAGATGGGAAGTAGAACAAAGGAAAAGCACAAGAAAATGAGGAAAGGAGGAAGATGAGAGGCGAAGAATGTAACAACTGAGAGGTTATGTTTGTAACGAGGATCTGTCAGAACATGGAGATCAACAGCGCGCAGGCAAATCAGGGCTCTACTACAGAGGAAGATCAGAAGGAAGGATGCAAACACTGGTGGGGAAGTCAAAGGATACTATCAGCATCGCCTGCTATTCTCTGGTGCAAGGCACAGATGTGGTTCTCACACTTAACATATGTCCCTGTACTCCACAGAGAAAATCCTCAGGGAATATCACGCGCAATGGACATGGTCGAGTCAGGTCAAAGACTAAGAATGAGGACTGACATGTGATTGTCTTTTATTGAAATACATTTCTATTCCCTGCTTGGATGATTAGTAGGGTTGTGTGTAGCTTAGAAGCAATTTCCAGGAGCATGTGCTGGTTTAACTATTGAAGCTGTTTATTAATTTACACAGCCCCAGCAGCTCTACCACTCGTACAGGAAAAATACAATTAGAATCTCGGAAAACCAAGATTAACAGTAGAAATGGCACCGCAATTGTATTATATTACAAACTGCTTTTTAAAAAAAATGAAAAAATGAAAAAAAAAACATGTTTTTTTTACATGACACATAGAGAATTGTGCAAAACTCTTTAGCCAGCCCTCCTTTCTTTATATTTTGCTTCCAAGCAGCCAGACTTATAATTTTTATAAGTAGTCTTAACAATAGTTCTCCAGGCTTTCTGAAATATAGTTTTCCTTGGGCATTGGCTGCTTTTTAAGAGCACTTTTTGTTGGTTAAGCCACTTGATGTTGACCAGTGAAACATTCAAGGATAAAGAAGGCACCTAACTCAGCCAATATTCTGTCTACACAACAGAAAACTTAGCAAAGAACCAATTTGAGGCACTTTGTTACTAGCAGCTTGTTGCAAAAACATATCATTTGGTACCATTTCTTGAGTTGAATGAGAAATGCCAACGATAATACAGTTTGACGGGCAGAAAATAGTATTTATTTTGCGCCAACCAGATGATTACCAAAGAGCCATCAGCTGAAAACTTGGCATATCTGAGCATGGCGTGCAGTGTGTCCTTGACAAACTGGACAAGTGGAGGAGAAAAGAAGAAGTGGCAGGTCTAAAAACGATCTACAGCAGATAAACAGGTTCTGAAAGTCATGTTCTTGAGAAAAAGGAAAACATCCAGCAAATACCTGACACAGTACCTGAGGGACACAGCTGGCCTTTCATCTGTTCTTCAACGCCTCCTGAGAAATGGACTGAGTTAAAGGGTGGCTGTCAAGAAACCATTCCTAAATAAGGGGAAACAGGGAGAAAAGACTGAAGTATTGCTCAATAACTGGACTGAAAACCAATGGTAACTTGTGGAATGAAGAATGACTTGTCAAGATGAATGGAAATATCAATGCAAAACTGGAAAGTCAGACTTTGATCCCCCATCGAAGACCCACTAGGATATATTTGATTGGAAACATCATCATTTTTCAGCATCACAATTATCCCAAACACACTGCTTCAATGCAGTAAATCATACATGGTCTCCTCAACATTGAAGCAGTGTGGGGTCACCTTTACAGAAAGAAGAATCAAATTCAGAAAACTAAGAAGAGTATTTAAGAAGCCTCAGGAAGTCTGGAGAACTATTCCTGAAGATTTATCAGAAATATCCAAAATAATTTTGTCGTATATACTGCAACTATTTCCCATTTTCCAACAAAAATATGTAGAAATGAGAAAATGGCTGAGACTTTTGTATTATTCAAATGTATATTTATTGAGAACAATTCTTGCGACCATTGCAGCAGCTTGACTATAGTTGATGAAACATTGTCAAATGGGTTATAGTGTAGCAACTCTGATTAAACACCAAGCTAAACCTTTGTAGTTGAATATATAGCCTTATGGCGCTGCCTGAACAGTGTTTAAAACTGGATGGCTGTGGTTATGAAAGACTCCACACAGCTGGGGGGCACAGGTCTTGAGGACCTGTGCCCCCCAGCTGTGTGGAGTCTTTCATAAACTGTTTATGCTGAGTCTGAGTCTGCAGAGGGTACCAGTGATGTGGAAGACATCATGCCTCGTCCCTGTACCAAAGACGCCATGTCCCAGTGGCCCCCAGGATTACAGGCCCGTGGCACTGACCTCCCACATCATGAAGATCCTGGAAAGGCTCATCCTGGACCAGCTGCGACCCATAGTAAGACCACATCTGGATCCCCTT